>NC_071468.1:103741750-104044780 GCF_028500815.1 Rissa tridactyla
GAAAAGAATAATATAGTGAAGCTTGTTCGCTTATAAAGGGTCTTCTTGTCATTATGTTTTGTAATATACAGGTTCCTGTGAATTTACATTTGAGTCAAGAAAAACTAGGTTAGGAAGTTTTGAGAGCTCTTTGTTTCTGCAGATTCTTTTCCCCGGAGATATGATCCAAATCCAAAGAAGGGTCTGCACAGAGATTTTTTTCTTCTTTTTTTTTTTTACAAAGAAATACATTTAAATACTGTTTTCATTTCAGAAATACAGATACTCTAAGGTGTGACCACCAAGGTCGCTTGAAGTTAATATTGAAATATTGAACACCAAAATAATTCAAATACCTTCAGAAGGGTTTTTATAAATATATTTACTTTGGTCGTAGATATTCACTGGACATTTTTAACTAAGTAGAAAATTTAAACTCTTCAGCTGATGTATTGTTTACTGTTGACTGACAGTCGTCATGACCCAAGATATAATGTATGTAGTCATATATGGGAAATTCATCCTAGTAAGTTAAAAAAGTTGTAACTGTAAAACCAAAGTAAATTTGAACATGCATTAGAATCTTGAGCACCCAAAACTTAATTGTGGTGATTCTCTCTAATGCATACATATTAAAAAAAAAAAAAGTAAAAAAAGTAAAAGACGAACACATAATGTTGTGCAGACAGTCAGCAAAGCCTTATAAAGGATGAATGAAGAATAGGGAGAACAGTATTTGAATAGGGATATGGAAAAGCAGTAAGAGAGAAAAGAAGATATTAAAACTACACATCCCATAAGTGTTCACTTTAAAATTAGTTGTAGTAAGATCCAATATAATTATTACAAAATACTAGGAATCACATCACACACCATGGATGGTGCCTTAAAATGTCTATTTCCCTCCTCTGACTACCGAAGAAGTGCAGGATGACTTGTTCAAATCAATATAGGTATATCATGCAGATACACAAAATTAGATGATGTTAAACCTACTTTTAGGGTCTTTAGTGACTTCAACGCATCCAATGCGCTTAATTGGAGGATATATAGCATTATTATACTACATTAAAACAATGACTAAATTTTGAGATCATTGCTTACATAAAGAATTTTTCTACTAATCCGACAATTTCTTTAGATTCATTGAGTAGATATTTATTTAATAAATATGTACAGTTTGAATGTTAAAATAGGTATGCATTGCCTTCCTACCTAATACTAGACATTAATAAGATTCGAAACACCATTGTTAATCTGCAATTCCTATCCAACTGTTATTGTGAGAAGTTATTTAAACATCACTGTATTTTTTTACTTCATAAGGAGGTTATATCTATAGTTTTTCACATCAATTGTTGTCTCTTGGGAGAATTTGTGTTCAAGTAGATACTCCTCTCTTTTACCAATCGATATTCACGATCTAGTGCAAAGCATACAGATGTTTGAAGGAGCAGAGTGGGACTTGGGACACAGAGTGGTTTTGTCAGTCAAGGATAGGCCAGACTGACAATCTTTCTGGTCCCGTGACCTTTTCATTCTTCACTCCAGAATGTCTCAGTTCCAAAAGGTATGGTAAAATGTCCTATGCTGCTGCACGTCCCATGCATTTCTATTTCGTGGTGCTTTAAATTCCATCAGGCTGTGGCAAAAACTCCGGTGAATGCTCAAAATATTAGATACCTATGGAAAAAAAAAAAAGGCGGGGTGGAGCCTCTGATTGTAATTCATTAACTCCTTACCTTCAAAAGAAGGCTAGGTGTAATAGTCCCAATGGATGCCTAAAAGTTACTGAATACATGCTGTACCATTCATAGACAGAAAAAACCAGCTCAGTTAACCAGAATGGCTTCTCGTGATTTTAGTGAAATTAGGCAATTACTTTGGGCAAAATTAGTTTCTTGCCAGTGCTGAAAACGTAACATTCAAGCCAAGTGCTGTCCAAAATATGTGGAATGGATCTCACCTGATAGATTTTTAATTTGTATGTCTTTTTTGCCTATTGCTATCATTGAGACAGGGATTTTGCGTTTTAAACTGTCTTGCTGTTCTGGAATGAAAGTAGAAAGTATTCATAAATTTAATGTGCAGTCCAGGAAGAAAAAATTATTATTTTTTTCCAGGAAAGGAAATTCCAGTTTTATCATCTCCAGGGTTTTAAACCATTGATCCTTCCTCATGGTCTAGATAACCCATGCGTTCCTCTCTCACTAGTAAGATGTCCCTTCTTTCTCTATAGTAGAGGAACTAATGAGGCTGACTTCTGATTCTTCTCTTATCTAGTCTGGGCTAATAGAAGGCATGCACTAATTAGAAATTACAGCTAAACCAGATTGATTATACTACTGTGAAGCATTAGCTAAGGAAAATAAAATCCATGTTCCTTTGAACAGCTAGTCTTTGGAAAGAAAGACATAGATCAGATCTTCAAAAGTCGCTTCGAAGCTCATCATAATCTTTGTTCCAAGTGTAAGGTCATACATTTTACCTTTCTTTCAGTAATCACGACAAAATAGGAGAGAGCAGACATTGTTTGTTTTAATGTCATGTCACTGTAATGTTGGGGGGTGGACAGAAGATGAGAAGAGTCTGCATATGAAATCCTCTTCTCATCAGCTAAACTGTTTTCAAAGGGAGGAGCTGTAGGAATGTGTCTGAGAGAAAATGGTCATGTGAGCCAGCCTCCCTACTATGAGAGATTAGATTAAGGGCAAAACAGGTGGTAGAAGGTGGAATTAGTACATGGGAAAAACGGGAACTGAGAAGGTAGGAAACATGTTGTGCTAATGACTAAGTAATTTACTCTGTGAATTCTTGTAACCAATCTGATCTGTGAATGAACTACATGGACAGCGCGTGAACAGAGACTGTAAGCCAATCATATAGCTGCCGCTAGCGCGTGCTCTTATTGCCTGCCTATATATACTCTGTGAAAACTTGAATAAAGGGAGAACGATCATACTCATATTGAGACTCCGTCGTTACTCCGGGTCCGTCTCCCACTCCGACATCTGGTAGCAGAGGATGGTTCAGCGCGACTGAGTTCTCTGAGACTGCGGTAAGCAGCTAGAGGAGGGGAGTGGGAAACTTCGTCTGGGAGACGTGCTGCTTGGGCGCATCAGCGGGAGCAGACAACGGCGTGAGGTCGCTCCTCACCTCCCAGGCGCAGCTATGGAAACAGAAGCTGCGGCCACGCTACTCGCTGGGATCCTCTCTAAGAGAGGGATTGAAACACCAGCGAAACTGTTGCTCAAACTGATTAAGCCGGGGCAGGAGATGGGGCAACAAGTAACAAAAGAAGAAGGGGCTGTATTAAGACTTCTCCTGCATATCCTCTCTAAGAGAGGGGTGAAATACAATGAGCGTATGCTCCGAAGGTTGTTAACCCGGTGCAGAGAGAACGGATTCGCACCAGAGCCCCAGACAGCTTTTAAACCAGAAATATGGGAGGCTGTTGGGAAAAAACTGTGGGAAGTGATAAGTAAAGGAGACAAAGAGGCATCACCGTTAGCGACGACATGGTGGTTGGTGTTATCGACCTTACAAGATATGAACGCGGAGCGAGCCACAGCAGCCGGGGCTTTTGCAGCATTACAACCCACGGGAGGGGGATCGAACAGGCCAGGTCTGAAGGTCTGGGACGATCCCCTGCTGATCCCCTCTGCTCCACCTGAGGCCGATGGAGGAGGAGGCAGAATGTCAGCAGAGCAGGACAGAGCCGGAGCTGTTTGCTCCTGACATTGCCCGCCTCGCCCCCTCCCCTCCCCAGTCATCCCCCTGAGATAAAAGTGCTGGTTTTGTATGTCTGCTGTGTAAGTGTGTGTGGGCGCCAGCTTATACCTGCTGATCAGCATCTGTGCTACTGTTTGCTTTTTGTTGTGTGCAGTGTTGTTAGGTGACTCCACTTGAGCAGGTGTTCTGCCCGGTGTGGTGCTGTTCTCGTATGCATCTAGGGCTGACACTCCGTCAAGTGAAGAAGTTTGTATATACACAGTGTTTAGACGTAAGGCGAGCGCGCCCCAGGTAGATACACCAGGATGGGCTGTAGAACCGATGGAAGTCCTGAAATATTGGGGGAGTTTTCACCAGCCGACACGTTTACGGTTTCGGGAACGGCTCGTCCATGCAGGGCGTATCGCTGGTTGTTTGTTGTTTGTCTATAAGGTCATGGTTGATTGGGAAAAGGAGTTGAGCCAAAATCTATAGGATGCTCTGTAGGAAAATGAGAAACTTAAGGAAAAATGAGAAACTGAGCTCTTGTTGCAAAGGCAGACTTTTATGTCAGTCATAAGTGACTCCGACATCGAGCCTGGATAGAGCAGTGCACCTACCACTCCCACAGTGAGGCAACACGCAACACAGCAGCAATAGCACAAAATGCAGCCTTTCTTCTGGAATATCAAGCATCCTCCTCAACTAGTTCTCCTATAAGACAACCACATCTTCAAATTTAATTTTATAAGTATTTGAAGCTTTCAGACTTTCTTTTTTACCCAAGCGTATTGGACAAAATGTCATTGGGTATTTAAGTTTTCCCAAGTAAAGCTAAGAAGGTTTGTTCTGCTGATCTATCTCTAGCTTATAACCTTTAGCAGCTTTTTTACAAATCATACTTTTTGACAGCATAGACTACTCTCAGGAGTTTGAAGGGTTTTTGTGGGCTTTCATTTCCTTTGAGTTCTATGTTACAGATCAGTGAAGATTTGTTTTTAAAGCTAATATGACAGGGCAATATCAGATATTTTGAGAGAATACAAATTAATAATTTGTTTCTGTGGAGTCCGTGTTTGTTTCCCTAATAATGGAAGTCTAGTGGTTAGAAAGGCCAAGAAAGCTGATGACATCATAGGCTACATTAGGCAAATCATTGCCAGCAGGTTGAGGGAAGTGATCCTTCCCCTTTATTCAGCACTGATGAGGCAGCATCCAGAGTGTTGGATCCAGTTCTGGGCTCCTGTGGAATAAATACTAAATTGGCTAAAAATACAAAAGTACGGCATTGTTCACACATTAAGGAAAAGTATAAAATCAAGAGGCTTCTGAGGTAGAAAATAGCCGCAGCTGGCATGAAGGATACAACACCTGTGGTTCCCTGATAAGCTACATGAGGTACGGGATGGGATGCAATTATTCCGCGGCTTTACCTTATGATGTATAGCGGATACAGGAATGGGATGATACCATGAAACAGATAAGCTGCCAATTAGCTGCCGGCTCGATGCTCAGAACCAACATTTTGTCAAATTTTCATGATATGCTGTCCTTTGTGCGAACTTTGCTCATTATAATGTCATTATAATACCAAAACACACCTCCATCCCGAAGGCGATGGTGCGACCACTCCTTCTTGAGTCTGCGCCCTGAATTTCTCGTAAACTATACCTTTAATTGTGAAGCGAGAAAAATTTACACCAATCATGATAAAAGTATGTATGACTAAAGTCACTCAAACTCCACCTTGGAGATAACAAATAGTATAAAAATAGCCCAAGAGAGGGGGGATACCCAGGGAAGACACCATCGCAAAGGATTCCATCACTGACTTCCGGGATCAGTCGACGGGCTGAGCCTTTCTTCCCCCCCATAGGGACGCCTTTGGGTAAGACTTAGATTATACCGAGTGCTTCCTTGGGAAAATTAGAAATTTCTCTAGAGACTCTTTTTTCTACATTTAGAGCCAGGCTGTATCGTTTATAACTTTGTTGTGCGTTTTGTATATGTAACAATACTTTCATTTGCACGTGCTTTGCAGACAGTGTATTTATCACCAGCAATCCTAAGAACCTATATATCTGCTGTTTAAATAAACTGCACTTTTTTTTAAGTAGCTAGTCGTTTTGGTTTCTCACTGAACGTGACCAGAGACTCGAGAGTGGCCGTGCTAGTTCATGAGCACGACTGGACTGAAGGTGCAGTCCACTGTTAGTGTATCCAAATCGTAACAGTTTAATACATATTAAACACAATTGGACTGATAGTGCTGAATTGGGCATCACTCAGAATTTAAACCTAGCTGCACCTGGCCTCCCACCTCAGTGAGGAGTGTTAGAACGCAAGGGGGTTTATTTTCTGCCAAAACCGCTTTGCCCCTTTTCACGCAACAGCTCCTTAGTACAAGACAGACAGAGACATACTGGAGAGAGTCCAGCAAAGGGCCACAAAGGTTATGAAGGCACTGGAATACTGGAGGTTCTGTCTGAACATCAGGAAAATTTATTTCCTGTGTGAGTGACAAAGCACTGGCATTGCTTGCCCACCTGGCCATTTTAAATATCTCATTTCTTTGACATATTGAAAAGCTGTCTGAACATTGGCCTGGGCAACTGGCTTTAGGTGGCCCAGCTTAAGCAGGGCATGAACATCAGACGTACTTTCCAACCTTAACCTTTCAGTGATTCTGTGATTTATTTATTTTTTATTAAAAGCCTAGATCGTTTTCCAAAAAGTTTCATAACATCTAAAGGACACAATCATTGTTAGATACTTTAGTTGGCGTCTGGCTGTGATAGTCAATATCATGTAACTAGTGTAAAGCAAAAGAAAAATCTCTAGTTTCAGTAAAGTGACACGGGTTTTAATTCCACCAAGTACGCCTTGCTGCTGAGATAGTTGTTGTTTGAGAGAAGGTAGAAAGAGCTTTCTTAAAAATATTTTTTATTTTTATTTGATTATATTATGATTCCTTACAAGGCAAGACTGGCATGTCTTTGTCACTGATAGTACTGTATCTGAGCAAACTGAATGCAGTAGACATTTAATTCAATGTAAGGGAGAATCCCAGTACACAAACCAGACTCACAGTGCTCCTAGATATCTTGTGAGAACCACAAGACTAACAGTGTACCTCCATTCAGCAGCATGAGCTGTGTTAAGGAGTATATTATGGCTTTAATGGAGAAGTGTCTTCCAAATTCTTCTACAGTGAGATACTGTAGACAGTGACTGAACCACAAATTTCCTGAAATACCAAGTGAACTCAGTTCAATTTTGGGTTGGGACGACTAGGAACATGGCAAATTCGTACCATTCAGAAGGGAATTTGTGAAGTTCTAAATTAACCTTGTGCTGCACAGGGATCACGAGGTCTATATACACGCTATCAAATCCAAATACTGGGCAAAACAAAGTTTTTCATTTACTGGCATACATAAATGAAGTCAGAAGCAAGGAAAAATAGATAACAAAACATACTGGAAGAGAAAATCTCTTCAATCACAAAAAGTAGATTAGGTGAAGTATGTTAGATGATCCCAGGCAGAGCAAAAAAATCCCTTCACCTGCTGCAGAACAGGGTAGAAATCCACAAAAGCTCTAAATATACCAGTTGGGTCTCCTTTCAAGCTTGTCATTTCTGAGTAAATGGAACTCCAAGGTCCAATATGGCAGGGATTCAGATTACAGAGTAAAACACAAATATAGATGTCTACATGTTTGCTGTTCAAATTCCAGTTATAGTCAAGAAAGATCAAGGTGCTGGATCTTCCTCCCTACGCATAGACTTTTAATCCCACTTCTAACCCTCTTAGGTAATTCAGTCAGCCTGTGACAGCTGCAGATCTGTTGATCTAGTGCTACATCTGCCAGCCACATCTGCTACCTTAGCTACTTTGGAGCATCAGAGACATGCCTGTGTTTAGACAATTGAATTAAGTCTTACTCTCATATCAGGTCTTGTTTGCATATCTCACATTTTCCAGATCTGGAATAATTTTTTGTCCTTCTCTGAAATGTAGTAGTTGTAGCAATTCCACCTTTTGTATGTCTTGAATTCCAAAATTTGAGAAGACCTTAAAGTAGTCTTATCAATATTGTGCCCAGAGCCTCAAATTATCTCACATCATGGTCATTACTGCCTCTTGCAGTAGTAGAGGATGAAGTAACAAGATCCAGTTCAAACAGCTGACTCAGGGAAATAGTTAAAGATTTTGTTTTCTCGGTTGGTACAGATGTTGATACAAGAAAACACCCCTAACATTACATTTTGAATACTCTTTACCAAATTGCAGTATTGCATTTAAGCAGCTAGTGTGAGAAAATATTTGCCAGCTTTCTATATGCAGAGATTTATACTTATGCATTCCTTCAGTGCAATGTGGGTGTAGATGCCAACTAAGATATGAATTATAGATCACTGATTAATGATTTTAAAAGTCTTTTTACTAAGTCAGTGCATACTGATTACTTGATTAGATTTGCTAATGTACCTCTTCATGTTCTCTCTGGAAAGCTCGTGGATTTTGTAAGCTTGTGAGCTTTGAGTTTATTCTAAACCTTGGATATTTTGACCTACAGCAATGTTGATATTGCAGCTGAGATAAGTGCACATGATCATTTGCCTTTCTTTGTGTCAGTTTAGAACTAAGACATATTTTTTGTTTATTTAAATGTCTTATGCTGCAGCTTTATAGGCAAGGTGCTTCATGAAACTATCTGCATATTTTTTACGCAAAACTTGTAAAATTGGTTGGAGATCATATTCACTGTTAATGTCCAGAAAGGACAACAAATAAGTTAAAGACTGAGCTATAATTCTAACTACAAGATATGAGAACACTCATCTATAACAATGCAGGAAGAAGAACAAGATAGACATAAAAAAAGCTTGTCATGGTTGCTATGTATCAGAAGACACTTCAATCAGCAATGTTATGCTGCTGCAGAGAATGCAAATGCCATTGTGGAATGTGTAGGAGTGCAACCTACAGATAATCATCAGTGATAAAACATCCACTGAGATACTGTGTCACATTTTGGGAAATCTATTAAAGTTTGTGCAAGATATAAAACAATTTTTAAAAGTCCAGAGGAGAGCAATGCACATGATCACGATTCTAGAGACTTTGATTTTTGAGGAAAGACTGACCAGAGTCACATTAAACACTCTAACAAATTAGAATCTAATGGCACCTTTTCTAGTTTTCAAATACATGAAACATAGTTTCAAGAAAGAATAAAAAGAATGATTTTCCTTTCCACTGTGGGTTTAAGGAGAAATACTGGGTGGCGACTGCAGCAAAGTAGATTAAGTTCTTTGTTAGGGCATACCACAATAGTCTTCAAGATTAAGAGGAAAAGAGTATTTTGCTGCTTCAAAAAGGAAGGATGTAACCTTTTCTCTGTAACAACACTGAAAAACTACAATGGATTGGGGGCAGGGGAGGGGGGGAGGGGTGGGCAGAACAAACAAGTAGAAAACAAAACAAATGGAAACTACACTAAGGCACATGAAAAATAATTGGTGATCAGTGACAGCCAACATGGCTTCACTAAAGGCAAATCATGTCTGACAAATTTGGTGACCTATGATGCGGTTACAGCGTTGGTGGTTAAGGGAGGAGCAACTCACATCATTTACCTAGACTTGTGCAAATCATTCAACACTGTTTCACATGACATACTTATCTCTAAACTGGAGAGACATGGATTTGACAGATGGACCACTCGGTGGATAAGGAATTGCCTGGATGGTCACACTCAAAGACTTGCAGTCAACGACGTGATGTCCGAGTGGAGACCAGTGACAAGTGGTGTTCCTTAGAGGTCACTATTGGGATCGGTGTTGTTTTAACATCTTTGTTGGGAACATGGGAAGTGGGACTGAGGGCACAGTCAGCAAGTTTGCTGATGACGCCAAGCTGTGTGGTGCAGTCAACACACTGGAGGGGAGGGATGCCACCCAGAGAGACCTGGACAGGCCTGAAAGGTCGTACCATGCAAACCTCATGAGGTTCAACAAGGCCAAGTTCAAGGTCCTCCATGCAGGTTGGGGCAACCCCAAGCACAAATACAGGCTGGACAGAGAATGTATTGAGAGCACCCCTAAGGAGAAGGACTTGGAGGTGTTGGTTGATGAGAAACTCAACATAAGCCAGCAATGGGTGCTTGCAGCCCAGAAGGCCAACTGTATCCTGAGCCGCATCAAAAGAAGCGTGGCCAGCAGGTCGAGGGAGGTGATTCTGCCTCTCTACTCTGCTCTCATGAGACCCCACCTGGAGTAATATGTGCAGCTCTGGAGCCCTCAGCACAAGAAGGACATGGACCTGTTGGAGAGAGTCCAGTGGAGGGCCACGAAGATGATCCGAGGGCTGTAGCACCTCTCCTATGAGGACAGGCTGAGACAGATGGGGTTTTTCAGCCTGGAGACCTTATAGCAGCCTTCCAGTACTTAAAGGGGGCCTACAGGAAAGATGGAGAGGGACTCTTTATCAGGGACTGTAGTGATAGGACGAGGGGTAGGGTTTAAACTGAAAGAGGGTAGGTTTAGATTAGATATCAGGCAGAAATTGTTTACCGTGAGGGTGGTGAGATGCTGGAACAAGTTGCACAGAGAAGTTGTGGATCCCTGGAAGTGTTCAAGACCAGGTTGTATGGGTCTTTGAGTAACCCAGTCTAGTGGACGATGTCCCTGCGCAACCCAAACCATTTTATGAATCTATGAAAATGTTTCAGCTCTGTGGAAAAAGACCTGGGAGTCCTGGTGGACAACAGGATGACCATGAGCCAGCAGGGTGCCCAGGTGGCCAAGAAGGCCAACAGCATTCTGGCTTGTATCAGGAATAGTGTGTCCAGCAGATCAAGGGAGTTTATCCTCCCCCTCTACTCTGCCTCTGTGAGGCCACACCTGGAGTACTGTGTCCAGTTCTGGGCTCCCCGGTTCAAGAAGGACAGGGAACTGCTGGAGAGGGTACAGCAAAGGGCTATGAAGATGATTAGGGGACTGGAACATCTCTTTTATGAAGAAAGGCTGAGGGATTTGCGTCTTTTTAGCCTGGAAAAAAGATGACTGAGGGGGGATCTTATCAATGCATCTAAATACTTAAAGGGTGGTTGTCAGGAGGATGAGGCCAGCCTTTTTTCAGTGGGGCCCAGTGACAGGACAAGAGGTAATGGGCACAAACCTGAGCATAGGAAGTTCCACCTAAACATGTCCCTCTTGTACAGAGGGGCCCAGAACTGAACACAGGACTCGAGGTGAGGCCTCACCAGTGCCGAGTACAGAGGCATGATCGCTTCCCTACTCCTGCTGGCCACGCTAGTCCTGATACAAGCCAGAATGCTGTTGGCCTTCTTGGCCACCTGGGCACACTGCTGGCTCATGTTAAGCTGGCCGTCCACCAGCACCCCCAGGTCCTTTTCTGCTGGGCAGCTTTCCAGCCACTCTTCCCCAAGCCTGCAGCGTTGCTTGGGATTGTTGTGACCAAAATGCAGGACCCGGCACTTGGCCTTGTTAAACCTCATACAGTTGGCCTTGGCCCATCAATCCAGCCTGTCCAGGTCCCTCTGTAGAGCCTTCCTACCCTCAAGCAGATCAACACTCCCACCTAGTTTGGTGTCATCTGCAAACTTACTGAGACTGCACTCAATCCCCTCATCCAGATCATTCATAAAGATATTAAACAAAACTGGCCCAAAAACTGAGCCCCGAGGGACACCACTGGTGACCGGCTGCCAAGAGGATGTCACCCCATTAATCACAGCTCTCTGGGCACGGCCATCCAGCCAGTTTTTTCCCAGTGAAGAGTACACTTGTCTATGCCATGATTCACCAGCTTCTCCAGGAGAATGCTGTGGGGGAAGGTGTCAAAGGCCTTACCAAAGTCCAGATAGACAACGTCCACAGCCTTCCCTGCATCCAGAAGGTGGGTCACATGGTCATAGAAAGAGATCAGGTTGGTTAAGCAGGACCTCCCCTTCCTAAACCCATGCTGGCTGGCCCTGATCCCTCGGCTGCCCTGCACTTGCCGTGAGAGCTCACTCAAGATCATCCTCTCCATGATCTTTCCTGGTACCGAGGTCAGGCTGACAGGTCTGTAGTTCCCCGGATCCTCCTTCCGACCCTTCTTGTAGATGGGCGTCACATTAGCCACCCTCCAGTCATCTGGTACCTGCCCTGTTGACCAGGATTGTTCCTAAATGATGGAGAGAGGCTTGGTGAGCTCTCCCGCCGGCTCCCTGAGTACTCTTGGGTGAATCCCATCCCGCCCCATAGACTTGTGTGCGTCTAGGTGCAGAAGGAGATCATTGACTACTTCCTCCTGGATTATGGGTGGGCTGTTCTGCTCTCCATCCTTATCTTCCAGCTCAGGAGGCTGAGCACCCTGGGCATAGCTGGTCTGACTATTGAAGACGGAGGCAAAGAAGGCATTAAGTATCTCAGCCTTCTCCTCGTCATTGGTTGCAACTTTCCCCTCAGCATCCAGTAAGGGATGGAGGTCTCTCGCTGTGGAGACCAGCTTCAGTGCAGGTAAGGCCTCACTGGGGAAGGGGATCGCGGCGGATAAGGCCGGCAAAGGGCTCTTTTGAGGGCTCTTTCGAGGGCTCTTGTAGCCAGGAAAGGCGGCTAGCTCGTGCCGAAACCGGCAGCTCGGGGGCGGGCTGCTGACGCGGCAGGGGCGGAGTCAGCGTCACACGCGGCAGCTCTAAACGGGTGGTCCCGGAGCGCAGCGGCCGGCCGCTGCGCACCCAGCACGCGGGTAGCCTACGTGGGTCACCCAGGGCGGCACCGCAGTGCGAGCGAACGGACAAGGAGCAGCATTTCGTACGGTGGGTCACTGGAAGCCTTGAGTCTAAGGTAAGCAGAAGCTGGGCAACCACAAGCAGAGGAACATCGGCGTGCAAGGGCACCGGCTCAGGGCGCGAGGGAAGCAAACAGCAGAGATCCTCCGTCTCCCGGCACGAGAAAAGAACATGGCCGCAAAACAGTCAAAAGCTTCTGCGAGGAAGAACGTGGGAACTCAGACTGAGCTCCTCTGCAAGCACGTAGCTGTGCAGGTCTCGGGCTGTAATGAATGCCTGAGTCTGGCACTGCTCCCACAGGGTTCCAGAGACACTGTGTGCATACGGTGCGATCAAGTAAATGATCTGCTCAGGAAGGTGGTTGAACTGAAGGAAGAGGTAGAAAGGTTAAGAAGTATTAGGAACTGTGAAAACGAAATAGATTGGTGGAGCCATACCCTGAGGCAAAGGCAGCAGGAAGAGGCTCTATCAGAAGTGGATGACCCACTTCCCTCCTGTCACCAGGCAGAAGGAGAGGACTCAAGGGATAAGGGTGAGTGGAGTCAGATCCCTCCTCGGAGAGGTAAGCGAAACCTCTCACGGCCCCCCTCACCATCCCAACTGCCCTTACGTAATAGGTATGAGGCTCTGGAAATTGAGGACCAGGCGATTGAGGATGGAGAAGCTGATCCATCCAGTGAAATGCACAGTGCTCGTCACTCACCCCCACGCCTCAGGGCGTCCTCAACAAAGAAAGAAAGAAGGGTTATTGTAGTAGGTGACTCCCTTCTGAGAGGAACAGAGGGTCCTATCTGTAGACCGGACCCATCCCACAGGGAAGTCAGCTGCCTCCCTGGGGCCAGAATTAAGGACATACGGAGGAAACTCCTTTCCCTGGTCCAGTCATCAGATTACTATCCGCTACTGATATTTCAGGTAGGCAGTGACGAAGTAGGTACCAGAAGTCTGAGGGCAATGAAGAATGACTTTAGGGCCCTGGGACGGCTGGTTAAGGGATCGGGAGCACAAATAGTGTTCTCCTCTATCCCACCATTTGCAGGGGTAGATGAGGGGATAAATAGGAGGAGCCAGCAAATTAACTCCTGGCTCCGCGACTGGTGCGTCCGGCAGGACTTTGGCTTTTTTGAACATGGGCTGATCTACAGGAAACCAGGCACGCTGGCATCAGGCGGGGGAAGCCTAACCCGAAGGGGTAGAAAGAGACTGGGACAAGAATTAGCAGGGCTTATCCATAAGGCTTTAAACTAGGTTTGATGGGGGATGGGGACGAAACCAGGATCACAAAAGTGGTGCCTGGGAGCAACATAGCAGTGCTCATGGGTATAAGTGATAGCAAGGTCTTGCAGCCTGTCTCAGCGATGGTGGGGGATAGTGAATTGTGTGGCAGCATAGACACAAGGAGTAGTGATAATTTGGTAACTACAGTAGTGTCCGAGAATGATCAGGTGCAAATCAGGGCCTGTCCCCCCAAGAAAGTGGTAGGACAATTAACCCAACTGAAGTGCATCTACACTAATGCACGCAGCATGGGGAATAAGCAGGACGAGCTGGAGGCCATCGTGCAGCAGGGAAACTATGATGTGGTTGCCATCACGGAAACGTGGTGGGAAGACACACACAAGTGGAGTGCTGTAATTGATGGCTACCAGCTTTTCGGAAGGGATAGGCAAGGGAAGAGAGGTGGTGGGGTGGCCCTCTATGTTAGGGGCGGTTTTGAATGTCTGGAACTCAACACTGTGAATGACAGTGTTGAGTGTGTATGGATAAAAATCAAGGGGAAGGCCAACAAGGCAGATATCATGATGGGAGTTTGTTATAGACCCCCTAATCAGGATGTAGAAACTGAAGAAGTATTCTATAAACGGCTGGCAGAGGTCTCGCGATCATCTGCCCTTGGAAGACAACTTCCTAACACAGCTGGTGAAGGAACCTACTAGGGGAAGTGCCCTACTGGACCTACTGTTTGTTAACAGAGAAGGTCTTGTGGGGGATGTAAAGGTTGGAGGTCATCTTGGGCAGAGTGACCATGAAATGATAGAGTTTTCAATTCTTGGTGAAGGGAGGCGGGGAGCCAGCAGAACTGCCACCTTGGATTTCCGAAGGGCAGACTTTAGCCTGTTTAGGAGCATGGTTGAGAGTGTCCCTTGGGAGGCAGTTTTGAAGAGCAAAGGTGCCCAGGAAAGCTGGTCATACTTCAAGCAGGTGCTCTTAGAAGCGCAGGTGAAGGCCATCCCCATGTCCCGAAAGACGAGCCGACAGGGAAGAAGGCCAGCCTGGCTAAATAGAGAGCTTTGGCTGGACCTCAGGAAAAAAAGGAAGGCTTACATTCTCTGGAAAAGGGGCTTAGCAACTTATGAGGATTATCAAGATATAACAAAGCTATGCAGGGGGAAGATTAGAAGGGCCAAAGCTCAATCAGAACTCAGCTTGGCCACTGCAGTTAAAGATAACAAGAAGAGATTTTTCCAGTATATCAACAGAAAAAGGAAAACTAGGGAAAATATAGGTCCACTGATGAATGAGACGGGTGCCCTAGTGGTGGAAGACACAGAGAAGGCAGAGTTACTGAATGCCTTCTTTTCTTCGGTCTTCACTGATAAAGCCGTCCCTCACACATCCCATACCCTGGAGGCAAGGGGGAAGGTCTGGAGAGAGGAATATTTTCCCTTAGTTGAGGAGGACCGGGTCAGAGACCACTTGGCCAAGCTGGACATTCATAAATCCATGGGCCCTGACGGGATGCACCCGCGAGTGCTGAGAGAGCTGGCAGATGTTATCGCTAGACCACTCTCCATTGTCTTTGCAAGGTCGTGGGGAACAGGAGAGGTGCCTGAGGACTGGAGGAAGGCTAACGTCACTCCAATCTTCAAAAAAGGCAAGAAGGAGGACCCAGGGAACTACAGGCCGGTTAGTCTCACCTCTGTCCCTGGGAAGGTAATGGAGCGACTCATTCTGGATGTCGTCTCCAAACACATAGAGGAACAGGAAGTTATTGGAAGTGGTCAGCATGGATTTACCAAGGGCAAATCATGTCTGACCAATCTGATAGCTTTCTATGATGTTATAACGGGTTGGCTGGATGAGGGGAGAGCCGTAGATGTCATCTACCTTGACCTTAGCAAGGCTTTTGACACTGTCTCCCATAACATCCTCATTAGGAAGCTGAGGAAGTATGGGCTAGACGAGGTGACAGTGAGGTGGATCGAGAGCTGGCTGAGTGACAGAACCCAGAGGGTTGTGATCAGCAGCACAGAGTCCAGTTGGAGGCCTGTAACGAGTGGTGTCCCTCAGGGGTCAATACTTGGACCAATTTTGTTCAATATATTCATTAATGACATAGATGAGGGGACAGAATGTATCCTCAGCAAGTTTGCTGATGATACCAAGCTGGGAGGGGTGGCCGACACTCCGGAGGGCCGTGCTGCCATCCAGCGTGACCTGGACAGGCTGGAGAGCTGGGCAGAGAAGAACCTAATGAGGTTCAATAAAAGCAAGTGTAGGGTCCTGCACCTGGGAAGGAAGAATGCCAAACACCAGTATAGGTTAGGGGCGGACATGCTGGGAAGCAGCTCTGAGGAGAAGGACCTGGGGGTCCTGGTAGACAGCAAATTATCCATGAGCCAGCAGTGTGCCCTTGTCGCCAAGAAGGCCAATGGCATCCTGGGCTGCATAGGGAAGACTGTGGCCAGTAGGTCGAGGGAGGTCATTCTTCCCCTCTACTCTGCACTGGTGAGGCCACAACTGGAGTACTGTGTCCAGTTCTGGGCTCCCCAGTTCAAAAGGGACAGGGAACTACTGGAGCGAGTCCAGCGAAGGGCAACCAAGATGATTGTGGGACTGGAGCACCTCCCTTATGAGGAAAGGCTGAAAGAGCTGGGACTCTTTAGCCTGGAGAAGAGAAGGCTGAGGGGGGACCTGATTAATGTTTACAAGTATCTAAAGGGTGGGTTTAAGGAGGACGGAGCCAGGCTCTTTTCAATGGTTCCCAGTGACAGGACAAGGGGCAATGGGCACAAGCTAGAACATAGGAAGTTCCGTTCAAATACACGGAAAAACTTCTTTACGGTGAGGTTGACAGAGCACTGGAACGGGCTGCCCAGGGAGGTTGTGGAGTCCCCTTCTCTGGAGATTTTCAAGACCCGCCTGGATGCAGCCCTGAGGGATGTGCTTTAGGCAACCCTGCTCTAGCAGGGGAGTTGGACTAGATGATCTCTAGAGGTCCCTTCCAACTCTGAAGATTCCGTGATTCCGTGATTCCGTGAGGTTCTCCCTGGCTTTCTTTTTGTTGATGTATTTATAAAAGCTTTTTTTGTTGTCCTTGATGTTAGTGGCCAAGTTGAGCTCCAGCTGGGCTTCTGCCTTCCTAATTTTCTCTCTGTATAGCCTAACGAGATCTCTGTACTCCTCCTGAGTTGCCTGTCCCTTCTTCCAAAGGTGGTAAACCCTCCTTTTATTCCTAAATCCCATCAGAAGTTCCTTATTCATCCAGACTGGCCATTTTCCCTGCCCTTTAGACTTGTGACACTTGGGGACAGCCTGCTCCTGGGCCTTTAAGATTTCCTTTTCGAAGAGCGTCCAGCCTTCCTGGACCCCTTTGCCCTTCAGGACTGTCTCCCAAGGGACTCTCTCAACCAGTGTCCTAAACAAGTCAAAGTCCGCCCTCCAGAAGCCCAAGGTGGAGGTTTTGCTAACCCCTCTCCTTACATCGCTACGAATTGAAAACTTGACCATTTCATGGTCACTAAACCCAAGACGACCTCCGACCACCACATCTCCCACTAGTCCTTCTCTGTTTGTCAACAGCAAGTTTAGCAAGGCACCTCCCCTGGTAGGCTCACCTACCAGTTGTGTCAGGAAGTTATCTTCCATGCACTCGAGGAACCTCCTAGCCTGCCTGCTCTCTGCTGTGTTATATTTCCAGCAGATACTTGGCAGGTTGAAGTCCCCAACCAGAACAAGGGCTGGCGATTGCGAGACTTCAGCCAGCTGCTTATAGAATACTTCATCTGTCTCCTCATCCTGGTCAGGTGGTCTATAGCATACTCGCAGCACTACATCTCCCTTATTTCCCTTCCCCTTCAACCTTACCCATAAACACTCGACTTTATCATCACTGGAATCTAGCTCTATACAATCAAAACACTCCCTAATGTACAAAGCCACACCCCCACCTCTCCTCCCTTGCCTATCCCTTCTGAAGAGCTTATAACCATTCATCGCAGCATTCCAGTCGTGACAGTCATCCCACCATGTTTCTCTGATGGCAACTACATCATAGCTGTCCTGCTGCACAACGGCTTCCAGCTCATCCCGTTTATTGCCCATGCTACGTGCATTTGTGTAGATGCACTTGAGCTGGGCTATGGATTTCGCCCCCATCCTTGGCCCTTTATCTCTAGGCTCATTACTAGTGGGCCTGGTTTTATCCCCTTCCCCTTTTGATACTAGTTTAAAGCCCTGTCCATGAGCCTTGATAACTCTTGGCCTAATACCCTTTTCCCCTTTGGGATAGGGTTTTCCCATTCTTAGCGAGCAGGCCTGGTGTCCTGCAGATCAAACTATGATCACTGAACCCAAAGCCCTGCTCGTAGCACCAGTTTCGGAGCCAGGTGTTGGTCCATCCGATTTTCTTGTTTACCCATTCGTCAGTCCCCAAAGCTGGAAGGGCAGAGGAGAGCACAATTTGTGCTCCCGAACCCTTGACAAGCTGTCCCAAGGCCCTGAAATCTTTCTTCATTGCCCTCAGACTTCTACTCTCCAGCTCCTCGCTGTCTGCCTGTAAGTTCAAAAGAGGGTAATAATCTGAGGGCCGTATCAGGCCAGGAAGCTTCCTGGTTAAATCCTTAACATGGGCCGCAGGGAGGCAGCAGACCTCCCTGTGGGAAGGGTCCAGCCTGCATATGGGACCCTCAGTTCCCCTCAGATGGAACCCCCTATGACTATGGCCCTCCTCCTGCTCTTCACAGAAGCAGGCTTAACGCGTGGAGCTGGCTGCTTTGGTGACTCCCTGGATGGGGCTTTATCAGTATCCTTAGTTCCCTCCTCATCTGCCTCCAGAGGCCCATATCTGTTCTGTACGGGCACCTGGGGGGGCATGGGGGGTCTGGAGGAGGCTCTCCTGCTGCTGTGAGCAGGTACCCACTTCCATTCCCCCCCATCCTCTCCTAGTACCCCTCCTTATGCCTGGTGACAAGAGGGCAGGGGATCCTCTATCTCTCGTGGACGTTCCTCCTGCTGCTTTTTCCCCAAGGATGGCAGGGTGTGGCTCCACCAATCAATCTCCCTTTCACACTCCTGAATGCTCCTCAGTCTTTCCACTTCTTCCTTAAGCTCAGCCACCAGGCTGAGCAGATCATTTACCTGGACGCAGAGCACACAGGTACTGTCTTTGCTGTCCTCCTGCCAGAGTGACAGACATTCCATGCAGCCCATCACCTGGACAGCTGCATGTCTCTTCGTCTCGTCCATTTGCGTCGCTTTATTCCTTCTGGCTTTGGCTACAGACCTGGTGGAGACCATGTCCGCCGCTAGTGTCGCCTCGACGATGTACCCCATCCTCTGGTGCTCCCGGGCGGTTCCGCGGGTGACACCCAGGGAACGCCCACTCACAGCTTGTTTGCTCAGTGCCCAGCGACCAGGTCGCTGCGCTCCCGAAGGGCTGCTTTTGTGAGGGGGGTGCTGGCTCCACCACGCTTCTCCTCAGCTGTTACCACCCCCGGAAGAGCCGGGCACCGGCTCTGGCTGGCTGCTTTTCCTGGCTTGAAAAGCCTCAAAACCAAGCCCCTTTGCCAGCCTTTATTGCCACGATTCCCTTCCCCAGTACAGACTTACCTGCACTGGAGCTGGTCTCCTCAGCGAATGACCATTGGCGTGTTTACGCCCCGTTTAAATCTCTTAAAATCTTATAATCCAATCAAAAAGCTATTATTAGTCCTCTTACATTGTTATAGTCCAAATTATCCAATTATTACAGCTCATTCGCAATAATGATACAGTTAAAATTAATATACATTTTTCTCTTTGCTCTGGTGTCATGTTCACCTTTCCTATATTCTTCCGGTTTCAAAGATCGATGAAGAAAGATAGGGGGTTAGAGCGAGCGTAGAGACCCAGACTACAAGGAAACGCCTCAAACACTTGCTGAAAAGTGTCAACAAAACAAGGGCAAACAGGTTGCTGTTGGAGAGGGGCCCGTCCCCTCCCCCTGCAGGCAGTGCGCCCGCGGCCAAGTGTGCGGTGGCCCCGGCGGCGCTCGGGGAGGACCAGATGCTTCAGTGGGGTAGAGCTTTTCTGGACTGGCTTCCTTACCTTGAAGGGCCATGAGTCCTTACTGGGTAGCTCTCACCCAGGACTCCAGGATGGCCACCCTCCAACCCCATTCATCTTCCAGAACATTCCAGAAAGAAGAACTGCTCATGACACTTGATTTACATGAGGAGCTAGAAGGCGGACTGGAGGAGGAGACTGGCGGCCAACTGGATTTAACTCCATTTACCACCACTCTCTGGGCCTGGCCATTCAGACTGTTTTTTACCCATTTCATTGGCTGGATTAATGCCGGACCTGGGACTGGTGATAGCTTTCTCTCTTTCTCTTTTTTTCCTTTTCTCTGTTCTCTCTCTCTCTCACACTACCTCATTTTTCCAATTGGCAGCTTAATGACATGATGCAAGGCTCACATTCATAGGTTTACTTATACTTCAGCAAGGCTAGCTTGGTTAATAAATGTTAATTGTTGTTTGGACACCTCTGGTGTCATTTCACCTTAATTCTGACATTGGAAACCCATGAACCTGAGTTGCCCCAACCTTGGGACACAACAGGGAGTCAGGAGCATTCTGAGTTATTTGCCAAAGGAGTTTAATGTTCCTTAGTCCTTGCTCTAGAGACTGCTTTGCGTCATTTTTTTATGTTTTCTAATGTGCATTACACCTTAAACTCCTTCTTCATGGGTTCACCGCTCCATTTTAAATACAAATAGACTATTGATGTGCTTTACTCATGTTGTATACATTTTACTTGTTCTCTTTGTTATCCTTAAAGGAAATTATACCCAATTCCCAAGATTGCTTTTCTTTAATGACCAGTAACTGGCCGTTGATGTGAGGGCCTGGGGCCTCGGGCCCCAGTACAAATAATGGCTTGTACTTTGAGGGCCTTTGCCACCATTTGTGCTTGTACTTCTGGGGAACCCTGATAAATTCCTTTTTTTCCTTAAAAGCCCTCAGCTGTGGTTTCCTGATAATACAGCTAATATTTATTAGAACAGAATTGTCAGAAATAAATATTTCATTAATAGTTAGTTCCGTGAAAACAATGATGTACTGGAAGGCACATATGCCTACAGACACTTATAAGGCCAGATGCAATGCTCTGGTAACTGCTTGCCACGAATATCTGGTAGTTATAGGAATTATCACTGGTGCATTATCAGAATTATTCCACACCAGTAATTTTAGCTAATTGTAGCAGGAAAAGGATTAAACCCATTCTGAAAGTGTCTTTTAACACTATAATTCTGTTTTATACTCTGTACCACAATGATAGACTTCTGCCTCAAAGTTAATATTTCAAAGGAAAAAAGGAAATTATCCTTCCTATGTAGTAACAGATTAATAATAAGGTACTGTCCACTCCTATTCCAACTGTGGTACTATCTAAAATGGGATTTAATATCTGTTGAAACAGCTATGATTGCAGGAAAAAAGCTGCATAGCACACATGTTATGCCATAGCAGGAAAACAATACTGACAAAAATGCATTATGGTCCTGTTGTATGTTCTTCAGCAGTGATGAAAAACTTACAAAAATTAGTTTTTTTTCCAGCAAAGTGTTCTAAAATTGTATAGCACTTAACTATAGGACAAGTTTAAATATTAGCACATCCAATTAGTACGCTTTGCCTAACATATTGAAGAGAATGTCTGTCTATTCTCATTAGAATGGTCACTATATTACCATAAATCAATGTCTCCATAATTTTCTGTGAACAGCGGACATATACTACAAACATTGAGGTAGTTTTGCTACTTATCAGTATTATTACAGTTAAAAACTGCAGCATTTTTGTGTCAATGTGTATGGGATTTCACATCATGACATTAATGAGTGTGAAGCTGACATTGACGTGCACTGCTCTGAGTGACAATAAACATTATGCCACTTCACAGGAACATGCAACTTGTGACAATCAGAGACAAAATTCAAAGTTGTACCAATGTAACCTGATGTGAACTCTTCTGGAAACACTGAGTCATAGTAGGGAGCAACAGTTAGGTCACTTGTCTGAAGGGACTGCAAATACAACTCAGATACTCTCTAGAGTGTCTGAATTCTTGTCTGTGTGACAGCACTTTTCAACACATACTGTCATGCTAGCAGTACAGAACAACCTACCAAAAATATGTGTGTGTATATATATGTATAAATATATTATACTCAGGTTTGTATATTTTAAAGCATTAGTGAGTATGATTCTTGTCATATTTATACAACATAAAAGACGTTCGTCCCATGAAAAACAATTTTACTGTGAAAGTGTAAAGCCAGTAAGAAATCAAAACCAGTATTTCTATTTATGAAACTTTGCTTATATTTAATGGATGATTTGGGAGTTAACAGTGGACATAAATTGGAATTTTACTACCACTTATTTTGTGTAATGTGTTAATATTAAAATAGATGGACAGAATTTTTAAAGCTTCAGAGTGTCAACAGTTAGTTGTTCTAGATAGGATTTTCCAGTCACAAACAAATATAAATCATTAATGGTACTCATGGCAAAAGAACACTGATGAACTATGTATAATTTAGCTTATTTTTCAGCCTGTCACTATGATGTCTCATCTTTGTAAAACTGATTATCTATGAGATCCCTGTTGAGTCCCTATCTATGAGATCCCTATTGTATAGGAGGATTTGATTCAGCATTTAAGAGGTTCTTTGAAGACACAGAGGGAAATCAGTTATCACAAATGAGGGGAAAAAAAAAAAGCAAGGATTTCCAGAAGTATTTTGCTTTACAGTCACAAAAAGATATAATGATTCTGAAAGGTGAGTGGATTATCCTAATCAGTGGGTCCATTAAAAAAAAAAAAAAAGTTGGAACTGTATTTATTTAAAAGACATTCCAAAAACTTTATAACCTTTTTTAAGAAATCTTGGTATTGTTGCTATTGTATAGGCTTAGCTTCCTAAAAATGTGGGAAAGGTTATGTGAAAAATGCAGACATTTGCAACTTATATTAGAGTGTGCACTGTTCTCAGATTCATAGAATAAATATGAATGAATGCATTCTATATATTAATATTTCAAATTGGTAGACAGTTTATATAAATTAGAGGAGGCAGATGGTTGAAAAATATTGTTTATCTTGTCTGTTGTAGGAAAGCAAGTACTAGCCATGCAACTCATACAATTGCAGTGTGAAGGATTTTTTGCAAGATACAGCATTCAGTGAAAAAAAGTTAATGAAAATGATCAGCAAGAAATTGGTATACAAGTTTTTTGTTAGTTGAAGATTTTAATTTATTGAGCATGTGAAAAAATAAATCACTTTTTAAAGCACTCAACAGTTACAAAGAAGATTTGGAAAACTTCTGTAAACTTCAGTAATGTATAGGGAAATAATTTCTACTGGAATTCATAGGAAACAGAAATTAATCCAGAATTTCTTAATACTTTCTCAAACCCAATGCAAAATCTTCAAATGCTCAATTGTGTTCAAAAGCTGTAAAACTATTGAGCAATCAGGTAGTGATAGATTACAGGAAAACACAAAATGAAGAAAGGAATCATAGTTTCAAATAGGCAAACACCTTTGGTACCTCAGGAATCTGTGAGGTATTTTTAATTCCTCTTCTGAATCCTTTTAAATAAGAAAGAGGATTATCTGAGGTCAGAGAATGGGGAGGATGTTAATAATTATGATCTCATATACTGTGAGTGCAAATGTTCCCAATGTTAGCTCTGAAATCATTAGCATGGACATTCATTTTGTAGCAGCAGCTCATTTACTGCAGCTAGAATTGTCCGTGGTATATATTTAAGGATAAAGTGATGTGAAATGTTTCTTTGCAGAAAGCTTTGGCTACAAAATGCTTGAAACTGGAAAAAGATATTGTTATGTGAGTCTGATGTATACAAAACTGAGGACAGGGTCTCAGGTGAAAAAAATCAAAGGAAAATCTGTTATGGTGAATGGTTTTTAGTCTAAAATGAAAAATACAAAGTAGATAAACCATACAAAAGTTGAAAAAGACAAATAGTGCCCTTTCATCATATGTTAATCAGATTTGTCTTTTCTACACAGATCACATTCTTTAGATATAGTCTGCAGATCTGAAATTACTAAATCCACCAATGGTTTCAAAAATACTTTTTTGACCTTCAGAATACTGATCCACAGAAGAAACATACTTGCCCTTTTTTTCTTTGGTTCCTGGAGTTTTCTGTGAAAAGAGGATTGCTAGAAGATGTTATCAATCATTTATAGTCATCGATAATATTTATATACATGGAATATAATTTTCAGTCAGTTAGACTAAAATTCTCAGTTAAGAGATGGAAAAATTATATCCCTCAGTTATTTGTAAAAGAGAAAGGATTTAATAGCTCTATAGGATTTTATTTTCCCTCAGGCCATTTTAAAGTCCCCTCTGCAAATAGAATCTGAACTAGGCCTAATGTATTTTATCACACGTAATAGAGCCTGTATCTGGTTTTGTTGCACATTCGTACAGGGGCAGCAGTTCCCATGGAGGAAGTGGGGTCTGCTCCCACCAGTCATCTGTAACCATGGAAGTCCCCCTCCCCACCAGGCTAAGCATGGATGGCTCACATGCTGGCACCAAATGGTGACATGACACACCAGGAAGGGAAGCACCCTGTGCCTGCGCAGCAGCCACCACCATCACTTTTAGAGCCACCATTGAATGAATTAGGGACCGGCTGGAATAACCTACATGTTTCGCCCACTGGCATAATGGAACATAGATAATGCAGCAGCACAGAATCATAATATCTTCTTCACATGCGTAAATCTTATAGGATTTATTAAGGTCTTTTGTCACAAAGCCTACATCACAATGGCCTCTTTTCCTGTTACTTAGTAGTACCACGTAGGAGAGAATGTTTAAAACTTCAGCTATACCACTTCGCTTTCATGGTAGGTATGCTTGAGATCAAGGTGATTTTATAAACTCATACCAAGAGTTATCATGCATATCATTGGCAAGATAAATGCCTGTTTATTTGTGGTAAAACAGAACAGAGTTAAGACTATAACTTACCTATAACACAGTCATGCTGTTCCTCAGGGGAAATCTTTATTGTTCTCTCTGCAATTAATCCTTTTGAAGAAATGCTAATATAAAATATAAAAATAGGGCTTTTAACATTTAAAATAAATAAATAAATAAATAAATAAATAAATAAATATATTAGTCTATTTTCAGTTCTAAACTGAAGTGAAAGAGTAGGCATTTCTGATCCTTTAGCTGTAATTTCTTCAAAATGAGCTTTTCTAACATAATTTTCTCTTCCATTTTCCTCCTTCATAGTTCTATCTTTACCCTTCTCCATTGCTACATCACTCCATTTTCTCTCACAACATGTTCTTAAAGCCCTTTGCTTCCTCATTCCCTCCTCCCACCTTGTTTTTTTTATTATTTCTCACACATAGCAATAGTATATCTGAGTTCTGGGTTTTTAAGTAATTCTGACTTACTTTCAAATATGACAGAATCAAAAGAACAAAAAAAAACAAAAAACAAAAAACCAAAACCCAACAAAGTGAAAAAACCCTGGCCAAATTTATATGAGAGAATGCAACACTGAAATCTATGCATACAGTGCTAAAATTTGGAGTTTGGGAAAGGGAGGAAGGGACTCCTTTTCTAACTCCCACCTCTTTCCCCATCGTAACATAAAAAAGAACAAGACTATTGCTCACACTGTCCAGAAGATTTATGAACACACATGCTGGGAAAAGTTTCAGATGTGTTTACCACTGTCACAGAAAAATTTTTTTTCATTATTCTTTCCTTGGTCATTCATGTTGTCTGTGTGTGCTCTTGGCTACTCTGCTGGCCTCTATGGTATCCATGTAACACAGTAAATTTAGGTGTCCAGTCTCAGTTTAAGAATTCTGTGAATTAGGCACCACAACATGTGACAGAACACTAATGAGTCTACAGACCCTTTTGTGGGCACAGACTTTGGTGAAATATCACAGCTTTTGAACACAGCATTTCAAAATGCTTGCAGTACAAGCTGAGGGTCTTTCCTATGTAAGACAGAAGAGATTCTGAGACTCAGACCACTGCTTCTGTTGTCCAGGTCAAACCAAGTTGATTGTGAATATTAAAGCAGCAAGTGATAGAAAAGTTGGGTTAGCTAGAATTCAGACAGCATTTAATGGACATTTACTGGAGTATTTAATTCTGAAAATCTAACGTTGTTATTTTAACTCCATTTTTACTATAGGCAGTAGTATAAAAGATGGTACCTATTTTTCAGAATTCAGCCTTGCTGAATTATTGCCTAACCTATGTACAGTGAACTTCAGCCTTATTTAAATTTTTATATGTACTTTACTGTGAAGGGATTAGTTTCTAGCAGCAACTCCACAGCCTACCTTGTGTAATTTATAAGTTTAAAAAAAAAAAAAGCTGATTAAAAATAAGTTCCCTGTATACAAATGTAATACTCTGCTGTAGATCTTAAAAATACAGATTTTCCATAATATGAGTTACTGAGTCTAACTTAGCAAGCAGTGAATTTGATTTCTAAGAACATCTATCAAAGGTGGGATCATTAACTAAGTTAATATACCCTTTGGCAATTAATGGATAATGCCCTTCTCCCATTAAGACAGAACTTTAGATTAGATTTAATGCATACATGTCACAAATGCCAGAATATGTACTTGTCTTAGGGTTCCCGAAGTTTCAGCAAGGGCAAAAAGAATTAGTTATTATTTTTAAATACATCTAAAACTAATAGTCTACTCATTTTTTTTTCAAATTAAGTGTTCTTTGATTTTGTTTAAATTTGCACAATAAAATCATAATCAAATCCCAGCTAACACTGTCTTAAATGCAAATAATTTTTAATTTTCAACACACCTGTCTTTAAAAAATACTTTTGTCTGGTACAATAATTTGAAAAAAAATTTTGACCTTATTCTAGTAGCTGTATTAGTTGAGTCTATAGGAACAAAAGATTTATAAATATTGTATTTAACAAAAAATCTGCATAGATTTTCATGGACTTTTATTCTTTTTTTTTTCTTTCTTAACCTTTTAATTTGAACATTTCCTAATCTTTCATTAAGTTCATCACTTCACTTAATGAAATGTATATAGAGGATTCCCGATTTATTTCTATTGTGTCCTGTTTGTCTAAACCATCTTGCCTTCCAAATTGTCTCTATGGACAGTGGGAGCTAGTGTTTTTTTGAAAAAGTATTGCAGAAACACGAAATTTCTCAAAGCCTGGTTAGAGGGAAGGGTCAATCTAATAGGTTCTTAGAAGAAAGGCAAAGTGTCTTACAACTGCTGCCAGTGCTTCAGTTCAGCAACTTCTTAGAGGATGTTCAGTATCCTTTTAGAAAAGGTTCATAATTTGTTCTGTCTTGGGTTTCGACAAGGTTAACTTTTGTTCCTCTCCTTTTTATCCACTTTTTTTCCTCTTTGTATATGTGCTTCTTGCTTGTACGCTTTGTTTTGGGGTTTTCTTATTTCCTTTTGAGAAAACCTAACAAATGTTCTCTATTATGTCCTTAAAAGTAATGAGTTTCTTCCCTTTTTGGAGGGAAGTTTAAAAATATAACCTTTTCTTGAGAACAAAGATTGGTTTTGTCTTTTTTTTCCGAATCAAAATATGCTACGATCTCGGTGGAATGTGCACTTTTTGAAATGGTTCTAAAAATATATGAAAGGACATAATATTTTTATTCTTGGCCTGTCTTATCCACTGTGAAGAACAGCACAGTACAGGGAAACACAGGAGAGATCTATAATCAAATTGCTTTCACTGAAGACAAATCAAGATATTTCAAGGTGAAAGCTTCTGCAGAAAAAACTTTCATGTGGGTGTTGGAGTGTGAAGAGAGTCATCGAGGGAACTAGACTTCTAACAGAGCAGCTAAGGAGTTCAGATCTCAAGGTGATACTGTAATGTGCAAAAGCCCATACTGAAAACCATACCAGCTGGATTACTGTAAGTTGCTAAGTATTACTGACTACAAGACGGAGTTGAGTATGCAGGTATAGGATTTAGAACGCAGTATATGTGGTTTACAGATTTACTTTTTTTTAATCTCTGATCTACTGTGCTTGAGGGACAGTTGAAAGAGCTGATGTTTCAGTGCCCAAGTCTATTCCTTCCTGGCATACTTGTTTAATCAGCCACTTCCCACAAACACAGGACTACTGAGAGAAAGAGTATGCCACCTGTCCTTATTTGCTGGAAGTGCAAATTTTTCCATCTAACTGGGCTTGTGGAATTGTGGAAAGCTGAGCTATAGGAGCTATAAGCTATGCCAGTACTAAAAAAAACTCTGGTGAGAAAATAACGGAGGATATGGAATTTCCTGCATTTTCCTTCTCTTCAGGTGACTGGAAAATAGGCAGGCAGATCAAAAAGATGTTGGGCAGGGGCGAAGTCATTTTGCCCTTTTAGCATGCAAGGGAAATTAAATTGTTGCGTTTTTTTTCCTGCTTTCAGTAACAACAGAATGTGGGATTGATTTTTTTTAAAGGAAGAGATCCTCAAAACTGTATACCGTCAAATGTATTCAGTATATTAGACTTTTTCTTTCAAAGGCTGCTAATTTTAAGAATAAACATGAAAAAGCTTTAGAACATTAAAAACATTCAAACATTAGTAAACTTTAAAAACCTTAAATTTATGTTTTTGAATTTATTCAAATAATTACTTGAAGAGAAAAACAGTACCGCTCTGTTTCCTGGTCACCTGCGACTTAGCTATATATAAAATAAAGTAATTTTTTCTGGTGCCTAAGAAAAGAGATAAAAACAGGTATATGGTATACTTGCTTAAATCAGATCTTTCATATTTACCTTGCACATCAGTTTTCATGCTATAGGTAAAAATAATAGTTTTCATGATATCAAAGTGTCATGGGATGTAATATAGTTGGAGCATCCAAATGAACAGTGAATTTGTGACTTTGAGATTTTTTGACTTTATGAATTTTTAGAACATGCTGGGTTCTATCACATCATACCACATTACAATTGCTGCTTAGCTGGTATGACAATAAGTAAATTATTTTTTTACTCTGTAGTGGGCTATAACATTACCTGATGAGATCTCAGAAAACTTAAAATAACACTCGCTAGGATTTATAACTTCTCTTACTGAGTGACATTTCGTTTCAGCAGGTGATTTCACTTAATATATCTTCTTGAAACATGTTTGTGAAATCAGAGACATACTGATGGTTAATTAACGGTATTTGTAGGGCAAACAAATAGCATTAGCCTTAACTACAAGTACAGTAAATAACTTTTCTCTTACAAATATATCTGTGTCAAATGCTTTATCTGCAAATTGCTATCTTCCTAAAACTCCTCTTTCTCTAACCTTAATGATTTTTCTGCCATCTATGTCTCTACTAGTGCAGCCTGGGATCCTAGGATCTTTGTGAAAGTCAGAACAAGTCCCTCTAGAACACATTTCTGGGCACGTGAAGGAGAGGGAATTGATCTGGAATAGTCACGATGTATTTACTAAGGGTAAATCATACCTCCTTAACTTGATTGCCTTCTGTGGTAACGTGGTATGTTTGACCTTGGCTAGCTGACAGACCCAGCTGCTACTCTCTCACTCCCCTTCCTCAACACGATGGAAGGGGAAAATGAGATGGAAAAGCTCATGGGCTGAGATAAAGACAGGGAGATCACTTACCAACTACAATCACGGGCAGAACAGACTTGACTTGAGGAAGATTAATTTAATTTATTACCATTTAATATCAGAGTAGGATAGCAAGAAAAAAAAAGACAAACCTAAAAATACCTTCTCCATATCCTCACCTTTCCCCCAAGCTCTACTTCACTCCTTCACTCCTCTACCTCTTCCTGCTCTGATCAATGCAGCGAGATGGGGAATAGGGGTTGAAGTCAGTTCATAAAACTTCATCTCTACTGCTCCTTCCTCCTCACATTGTTCTCTTGCTCCAGTATAGGGTCACTCCCATGGGAGACAGTCCTTCATGCACTGCTCAAACAAGGATCCTTGCTATGGGCTGCAGTTCTTTAAGAACTGCTGCAGTGTGAATTCTTCCTATGGAGTACAGTCCACCAGAAACAGATGGTTTCAGTGTCGATCCCCCATAACCCCCAGTTTGTGCCAGAAAACCTGCTCCTGTGTGGGCTCCTCTGCACAGGACACAGTTCCTGTTAGAAGCCTGGTTCTGCATGTGCTCTCCACGGGCTGCAACTTCCTTCAGGTGTATCCGCCTGCTGCATTGTGGGGCCCTCCATGAGCTGCAGCGTGGATATCTGCTCCACTGTGGTTGTTCATGGGCTGCAGAGGGACAACCTGCATCACCATGGTCTTCTCCATGGGCTGCAGGGGTATCTCTGCTCCAGACAGCCCAGTCTCTTCACAGCAGTGCATGGGAAGACAAGAAACAAAATTGAAACAGAAGATGTTCAGACTTCCTATAAGGAATTTTTTTTTTAATCTTGAAGACAGTCAAGCACTGGAACAGGTTGCCTAGTGAGGTCATTTGGTTTCTGGCATCTCTGAATTCTCTCTCTTGCACAGGATGCACTGAGATTCCCACAATCAGTCTGAAAGGGATGGTTAATTTTATTGTATGCTTCTGCCCTTGACCTACAAGTTGGTCGTTTAACAAATAAGCTGCAAGCTGCTTAGCTATTATTGTAAACTAACTACTATCATAAACTAACTCTTCCAAACCACTTATTTTTTTCCAGTTGGATTTGATGGTCTTAAAAGGTCTTTTCCAACCTAATGATTGTATGATTCTATGCTTTATCAGTTCTGCTATTGCTCCCTCAGACCTTTCCAGTAAGCCATTAGCCTGCCATTAGAAAAAGACAGAAAATCAGCAATGTGCACTCTACTGTTGTTAAGTAACATTACAGAGAGCTGTGTAGCTAGAAATACCCTAGTACATGTTATCCCCAGTCTTTCATTTTGTGCTACTGTAGAGCAAATTATGTTCATTCCACCATTCCTTCAGAAATAACTTTTTTTTCCATACATGCTCATAGAATCATAGAATGGTTTGGGTTGGAAGGGACCTTAAAGATCATCCAGTTCCAGTCCCCTGCCATAGGCAGGAACAACTTCCAATAGATCAGGTTGCTCGGAGCCCCATCCAACTGACCTTGAACACTTCCAGGGATGAGGCATCCACAACTTCTCTGGGCGACCTCTTCCAGTGTCTCACCACCATCACAGTAAAGAATTTCTTCCTAATATCTAATCTAAATCTCCCCTCTTTCGGCTTAAAACCCTTACACCTCATCCTATCACTACACTCCCTGATAAAGAGTCTCTCTCCATCTTTCTTGTAGGCCCCCTTTAAGTACTGGAAGGCTGCTATAAGGTCTCCTCGGACCTTTCTCTTCTCCAGGTAAACAACCCCAACTGTCTCAGCCTGTCCTCATAGGAGAGGTGCTACAGCCCTCTGATCATCTTCGTGGCCCTCCGCTGGATTCGCTCCAACAGGTCCATGTCCTTCTTATGTTGGGGACCCCAGAGCTAGATGCAGTACAGGTGGGGTCTCATGAGAGCAGAGTAGAGAGGCAGAATCACTTCCCTCGATCTGCTGGCCACACTTCTTTTGATGCAGCTCGGGATACTGTTGGCCTTCTGGGCTGCAAGTGCACAATGTCAGGTCGTGTTGAGCTTCTTATCAACCACCGCCCCCAAGTCCTTCTCCTTCGGGGTGCTCTCAATCCATTCTCCACCCACCCTGTATTTGTGCTTGGGATTGCTCTGACCCACGTGCAGGACTCTGAACTTAGCCTTGTTGAACTTCATGAGGTTTGCACAGGTCCACCTCTCACACCTGTCCAGGTCCCTCTGGATGGCATCCCTCCCCTCCAGTGTGTTAACCTGTTAGGGACGGACTGTAAATTCCCTGATGAGGGGCAGAAGGCCCTCCAAGCCTTCAATGGAATGTCTCAAACACTCACAAGAAAAATAAATAATGGAGGCCTGGCCTTCAGAGAACTGGTAAGGCTGGCACTTCTGGCACCTGAAAGTGTGGGAGAACTGTCTTGTGAAGACAGGATGGTTCTGCCACTCATGTGATGATCTTGCTAGTTCTCAGTTCTCAAGGCCATTGTGTCCGATGAGTGACCTTTGCTTCATTATCTGCAAAATGCATATGAAAGTGCATACCGCTGCATATGCTAATGAAGATTATAGAGATCATGCTAAACATGTATGACTATGGCACTCGTCTCTCCACCCAAATCATGCTACACGTCACCCGGGAGAAGGGAGAAACCTGAGACGAGGCTGTCCTCAGAAAGGGGGGTGGACCATGCTAATTCAGCAAACATAAAAGGGGAAAATAAGTGCCCCTAGGGGGGAACAAAAGAAGAAACAATAGAAGAAGATAGTGCCTGGGAAGATTCTTCCCAAGAAAGAAGACTGTGTCTGGGAAGATTCTTCCCAAGAAAGAAGACTGTGTCTGGGAAGATTTTTCCAATAAAGAAGAAGATTATGCCTGGGAAGATTCCCTGAAAAAGACGCTGGAACCAGGACCGGTGATCACTTCATCTCTGTCTTTTTCTCTGTCTTTTCCTTTCTCTATCCCTCAGTTTCTCTTTTCTCTTAGAATTGTTAAGTAACAGTTAGAATTGTTAAGTAACGACCTTAAGTACGACCTTAAGTACCGCTTGCCATAAGTTGTCCTATACCTGTGGTTAAGTAACACAATGCATACCTCACCATTTGCCATAATTTGTTATATACCTAAGCAATTATCGTGGACTTGTTAAGACCTATACTAACCATTTTGAGAAGCTAATAAATGTTTGTATATGGCCCTTGAGATTTATCTCACCTTAGTCCTCACCGTTGAGAATTTATGAATCTGAAGTCACTTACTCCCCCTCTTTACTGAGAGTGGGACATGACACAACCACACTACACAGCTTGGTGTCATTGGCAAACTTGCTGAGCGTGCCCTCAATCCCACTGTCCATGTCAGTGACAAAGATGTTAAACAGCACTGGTGCAAGTACTGACCCCTGAGGAACGCTGTTTGTCACTGGTCTCCACTTGGACATTACATCGTTGATTGCAACTCTTTGAGTGCAACCTTCCAGCCAACTCCCATCCACTCAGCGGTCCATCCATCTGTTCATTTTCTGTGCACCTTTTAAAAATGTAGCTGTCATCTATGCAGGTTCTTTACCTAGTAGATGCATATTTCTAAGGGCAGAGAAGGGTTGGCCACATTTCTATCTCCATTTTATTACATCTGCTGTTTATGAATTCTTTACAAACCTTTTACCCTCTTTGTCCATCCTCCTTAGTTTTAGTACCCTGTGCAAATTTAGTTAATGTTCATTGTCATTCCACTAATGTGTTTATCCTGCTTTCCAGATAATTAAGATAGCAAATTAACTTGGAGCAAAGTTAAAAAAAATTTAGACAGCAAATTATCCATGAGCCAGCAGTGTGCCCTTGTCGCCAAGAAGGCCAATGGCATCCTGGGCTGCATAGGGAAGACTGTGGCCAGTAGGTCGAGAGAGGTCATTCTACCCCTCTACTCTGCACCGGTGAGGCCACAACTGGAGTACTGTGTCCAGTTTTGGGCTCCCCAGTTCAAGAGGGACAGGGAACTACTGGAGCGAGTCCAGCGTAGGGCAACCAAGATGATTATGGGACTGGAGCACCTGCCTTATGAGGAAAGGCTGAAAGAGCTGGGACTCTTTAGCCTGGAGAAGAGAAGGTTGAGGGGGGACCTGATTAATGTTTACAAGTATCTAAAGGGTGGGTTTAAGGAGGACGGAGCCAGGCTCTTTTCAATGGTTCCCAGTAACAGGACAAGGGGCAATGGGCACAAGCTAGAACATAGGAAGTTCCGTTCAAATACACGGAAAAACTTCTTTACAGTGAGGGTGACAGAGCACTGGAACAGGCTGCCCAGGGAGGTTGTGGAGTCCCCTTCTCTGGAGATTTTCAAGACCCGCCTGGATGCAGCCCTGAGGGATGTGCTTTAGGCAACCCTGCTCTAGCAGGGGAGTTGGACTAGATGATCTCTAGAGGTCCCTTCCAACTCTGAAGATTCCGTGATTCCGTGAAAGAGTAGTCTTGATATTACTAAATATTTTTGGACATTCAACTGTTCTGAATGCAGACTCTGCAGTCTTAAACACATTCTCATTGCTTCAGATGTGTCTTCAAACACAAAGGAGTGAAGAATGCTGTACGTTGAAAGTGATGTTTGAACATTCTCTGTATTGCCTGCCTGCTATTAGAAGTTTTAAAAGGAAACATGTCTGAGGATGATTTAACAGTAGTATTTGAAATCCTGAATCACTGCTAAGTCTTTCCCATGGGCAGCTAGGAGTTCAATAGAAAGACACTTTCACAAAACCACCTTCCTAATATTTGGGAGATGTAACTTCTATGTTTTTATCTTACAAACCAATGTCTTAGTGGAAAAGAGGATAATGGAACTTATTTGTCAGTGTAAAGCTTTGAGAAATGCTACACTACTATCTGTATGAAATTTTAGAATTATAACACACCTTAACAATACAGCAGACATTTGAAGCTTACTGTCACTTTAATTTAAGTTGACAGGGTTATTATAATTCAAGTTGCTAGATATACTTTTCTTATTGAAAACCTAAACATCATGTTATTAAGTTGTCTCTTATGCCTTGCAACTGAAGGTAAAGCATAAATATCTTAATTTGTCTGATTAAGATTTGCATAGACAATGGAACATTAGATGTCTGTAATGAGCTATGGCTCGATCCAAAGACCTCTGAAGTCAGTTGGATTCTTTCTGTTGACTTCATTGACATTTGATTAGACCTTTTGCGTACTTAGACTGTTCTCTTAAAATAGAGATGTAGTATGTAAGGGCCCTGACAGACAGACAAATATATTTGAATAAATCAGTATGTGAGAACATAAGCCATTATATTTCAAGATAATTTGCTAAGATTGCATCGTTTCATAGAACGAGTCTAATGTTTCAGAGGATGAAGGAAGAAATTATGAACTAAAAGAGCAGAAAGTCATTTGTGAGGGGTATTAAATATTCCTGCTACGTACATTGTGCCGTTTTATTTCTAAAAACTAATAGCTAATTAAAAAAATTAATGCTATATTAATACCAAATGGGGAAAAATGTCATTGTTCAAAAAGCCATAGCAAATTCAAAGACAAATGTGGTTCTTAATGACAATATTGTCCAGGAGTACCTGAAATGGTACGCAGAAAAATGCCATTTAAAGTATTTGCCCCAGTTTTCAAATTACTTATTTCTCAACATCAAGTGAGATCTATCAGAAATCAGAAGCTTTGAAAACTACACCAAACTTTAGGAAAGAAACTTTGGATTTTAAAACACCTTTCTCCTTTTCCAGGACATATAAACCAGTAATTCAAGTTCTCATGTCATTGCATTGATTAAAAAAAATAATAAAATTATTTTTCTTATTTGTAAATTTCTATTAATCTAAATGAAATCAGAAGGCAACTTTCCAGCAAAATAGGACAGAATTATCTAATCATACATTGCAAATTTCAAAGAGTACGATGCCTATGTAAAATGCCAGAGATAGATAGGAAAGACGGCAAAACGAAGTAAGAACTTTGGATTAGGGACCAATGAAAGAAAACATGATGTGGGAAGTGAGCTGAGACAGTTCTTTGCTACAAGACAGACACTGGATTACAGGAAGAACACATGCATATTCAATCAGACTCTGTGAAAAGAAAAGACTAAGATTTTAGGAACAATTTCCTATTCTCTACTTAGACCAAGACCAGAAATGTGAAACATTATTGCCTGGTAACTAATTAAGTTTACTTATTATGTAAAAGGATTTGGGATTTTGATTTTCTTTGCTTCTATTCCTTTTACCGTTTGCTTTTTGCCCACATGTGTGTGACTAAGATATGGTTATATATGACTCTGTGAAATAAATTTCATGTCTTTACCAAAAGTTCTTTTACTAATTAAAAAATTAACTATTTTTTTAAGTGAAAGTAATGTTTTCAGCCCATTGAAGAAGAAATGGCTGAGTTTAAGCTATTAGTTCAGGAATCTGTGTTCAATTCTCCGTTAAAAGCCAGTGCTTTCGATGACTTTCACCAAATCACTTAATTTTTCTGTTTCATCCCCGCTTTCAATTGAAGGGTAATTTCCTATTTCTTATCATTTTCTGAGAATTTTGGCTACACTATCTCTCTTTACTGGACAGGCCTAATACTGTTCAGCCTTTTTCTAACTTTTGTGGCCCTCCTCTGGACCTGCTGCAACAGGTCCATGTCTTTCCCGTGCTGAGGGCTCCAGAGCTGGATGGAGTACTCCAGGTGGGGTCTCACCAGAGTGGAGTAGACAGGCAGAATCACCTCCCTCAGCCTGCTGGACACGCTTCTTTTGATGCAGCCCAGGATATGGTTGGCCTTCTGTTGCATGAAAGGGGCAAAGCGGTTTTGGCAGAAAATAAACCCCCTTGTGTTCTAACACTCCTCACTGAGGTGGGAGGCCAGGTGCGGCTAGGTTTAAATTCTGAGTGATGCTCAATTCAGCACTATCAGTCCAATCACATTTAATATGTATTAAACTGTTACGATTTGGATACACTAATAGTGGACTGCACCTTCAGTCCAGTCGTGCTCATGAACTAGCACGGCCACTCTCGAGTCTCTGGTCACGTTCAGTGAGAAACCAAAACGACTAGCTACTTAAAAAAAAGTGCAGTTTATTTAAACAACAGATATATAGGTTCTTAGGATTGCTGGTGATAAATACACTGTCTGCAAAGCACGTGCAAATAAAAGTATTGTTAAATATACAAAATGCACGACAAAGTTATAAACGATACAGCCTGGCTCTAAATGTAGGAAAGAGAGTCTCTAGAAAAATTTCTAAGTTCCCGAGAAAGCCCTCGGTATGATCGAAGTCTAACCCAAAGGCGTCCCTATGGGGGGGAAGAAAGGCTCAGCCCGTCGACTGATCCCGGAAGTCAGTGATGTAATTCTTTGCGATGGTGTCTTCCCTGGGTATCCCCCCTCTCTTGAGCTATTTTTATACTATTTGTTATCTCCAAGGTGGAGTTTGAGTGACTTTAGTCATACATACTTTTATCATGATTGGTGTAAATTTTTCTCGCTTCACAATTAAAGGTATAGTTTACGAGAAATTCAGGGCGCAGACTCAAGAAGGAGTGGTCACACCTTGGAGGCGGGTAGCCTTCGGGATGGAGGTGTGTTTTGGTATTATAATGACATTATAATGAGCAAAGTTCGCACAAAGGACAGCATTTCATCAAAATTTGACAAAATGTTGGTTCTGAGTATCGAGCGGGCAGCTAATTGGCAGCTTATCTGTTTCATGGTATCATCCCATTCCCATATCTGCTATACATCATAAGGCAAAGCCGTGGAATAATTGCATCCTTCCCTGTACCTCATGTAGCTTCACAAGCATCCTTATCAGGAACCACAGGTGTTGGATTCTTCATGCCAGCTGCAGCTATTTTCTACCTCAGAAGCCTCTTGATTTTATACTTTTCCTTAATGTGTGAACAATGCTGTACTTTTGTATTTTTAGCCAATTTAGTAATTATTCCACACCTGCTGGGCTGCAAGCACACATTGGCAGCTCATGGCAGCTTTGTTGAACCTCATGAGTTCACATGGGCCCATTTCTCTAACCTGTCCAGGTCCCTCTGGATGGTATCTTGTCCCTCAGGCATGTCAGCCACACCACTCAGCTTGGTGTTGTCAGTAAACATGCTGAAAGTGTATTCAATCCCACTGTTTATGTCATTGATGAAGATATTAAACAGTACTGGTCCAAGTGTGGACCCTTGAGAGACACCACTTGACACCAATCTCCATCTGGATATTGAGCTGTTGACCACTACCCTCTGGATGTGACCAGCCAACCAATTACTCATCCACTGAACAGTCCACCCATCAAATCCATATCTCTCCAATTTAGAGAGCAGGATGTTGTGGGGAACTATGTCAAAGGCCTTACAGAAGTCCTGATAGATGAGATCTGTAGCTTTTCCCTTTTCCACTGATGTAGTCACTCCATCATAGAAGGCCACTAGTTGGTCTCGAATCATTTCCCTTTCCTATGCCTTAGCACAGCTTCTAGGAGGATCTGTTCCATGATCTTCCCAGGCACAGGGGTGAGGCTGACAGGTCAATAGTTTCCAGGGTCCTCTTTTCTACCCTTTTTAAAAATGGGTGCAATGTTTCCCTTTTTCCAGTCACTGGGGACTTCACCTGACTGCCATGACTTTTCAAATATCATGGAGAGTGGTTTGGCAAGTACATCAGCCAATTTCCTCAGGACTCTGGGATACATCTCATCAGGTCCCATAGACTTCTGTATGTTCAAGTTCTTCAGGTGGTCACAAACCTGATCTTCTCTTGCAGTGGGAGGGACTTTGCTCCCCCAGTCCCCATCCCCAATCCCCACCCCATCGGGTGTGGGAAGAGAGAGGTTGCCAGTGAAGACTGAGGCAAAAAAGTTGAGTAACTCAGCCTTCTCCCTGTCTGTTGTTACCAGCTTGACAGTCTTGCTCATCAGGGCAGGCATGCTTTCTTTGACCTTCCTTTTCTGGCTGACATACCTGCAGAAACCCTTATTATTATAAGCCAAGTTCAGCTCCAGTTCTACCTTAGCCTTCCTGACCCAAACCCTACACAACCGGATAATATCTCTACACTCTTCACAGGATACCTGTCCTTGCTTCCACTGCCTGTGCATCTCTTTCTTGCCCTTTAGTTTGACCAGCAGGTCTGGACTCAGCCATGCCAGTCTCTTGCCCTCCTTTCCTAATTTCTTACATGTGTGGATAGAATTTCTTACACCTCGATCTTACACCTGGAACAACTCTACCATGAAGAAAGGCTAAGAGCATTGGGGTTGTTCAGCCTGGAGAAGAGAAGGCTCCAGTAATGCACCCCTTCAATATATAAGGGGCGTTTATAGAATGGTTCACCAAGACCTGTAGTGGCAGGGCAAGGGGTAATAGCCTTAAACTGAAATTTAGATTGGACATAAGGAAGACATTTTTTATGATGAGGGTGGTGAAGCACTGAAACAGGCTGCCCAGAGAACTTGTGGATTCCTCATCCCTGGAGGATGAGGACAGGTTGGATGGGGCTTTGAGTAACCTGATCTAATGAAAGATGTCCCTGCCCATGTGAGGGATTTGGAACTAGATGATCTTCAAAGGTTCCTTCCAAACCATTCTACAATTCTGTGATTCTATGATTCAATTTTATTGATTTTCTTTACTATTAGCCTTTAAGATAATTGCTATATAAATACTCTTTTCTTATATGTAATATGTTTGTACAAGTGTAATATTTGCAGAATTGGACCCTACACCCTACCCTATTTGCAAGATAAAACAACAATGGTATGTCAGTCAATAGGATAAAAGTGCTTATTGTGAAACATAAACATTTCATTGTTACTTCATGCCTATTTTATATCTATTCATAGTTTCAACTACAAGTTGTTTAGGCCATTTGACTTCTTTATTAGGAATTAATGATAAAGTAGTTTCATTGATTTGGTAGATATGATCACATTGTAAATCATAGAATCATAGAATGGTTTAGGTTGGAAGGGACCTTAAAGATCATCTAGTTCCAGCCCCCCAGCCATGGGCAGGGACACCTCCCACTAGACCAGGCTGCTCAATGCCCCATCCAGCCTGGCCTCGAACGCTTCCAGGGATGAGGATGATTATATGGGGATGATTAATTATTGTATATTTGTCACATCTTGCACATTCTGCATGTACTACAGAACAGATATGGGTAGCTTAAAATTCTAACAAAGGGATAGCTCTTTTTTCCTCTTCTTCCCCTTTTCAGACTTCATGAAAAATTAGAATTTCGTATGATAAGATCTCAGTTATTTGAGTGAAGTCCTAGCTTAGCAGATTTCACTTTTTTATATTTAAGTACCGATTATTTAGTATTTCAAAGCACAGAATATCAACTACTTTTTTTTATAACCTACATTTTTGGTTTGCTTATGTTTAAAATTTGTGTCCTGATTCTGACAAAAGACATAATTTATTCCAAACTTTTAACAATATAAAGTGTCCTAGCAGGAAAATTTTTTTCTATTTTATTCTTTTCACATCTGCTTGTAATTCTAAACACTATTGTTTTTGTCAGATTATGATTTGTACTTAAACCTCATTGAGATTCTAACAATAAAGTGTTCATATATTTGCATATCTGAAATGGCTTTTAAAAATATAGTCATTAAATTAAAATGGATGACACAGATAAGAATGGGTAAGAATTAAACATTTTAAGTTGCTTTTGTTATACTGTGACATCAGGTATCTGAAGTATGTTAGTAATTTCAGGAATTATTGTTGCATCGATGACTTTCTCTGTAATTCTCTGTAATTCAAATTACAAAGAACAGTAATATTGCTAAGAACAGAGAGAAGAGTGGATTTGGCAATCTTTTCACCCTCTCTTGTCCTGTATACCAGACCCTGTCTCTCTCATCAGCGGGCCATTAATTTACAGAGGTTTACTTTCAGTTAAAGTGTTTTTAGTGACTAAACTGAAAGTTCCTGGGCAAAGAAACATGTATAGCAAATACATGAAACGAGAGTTTCTGAATGTAAGATAAGTAATATCTCCTAGAGTATTCTCTAAGTGAGCACGAGATAGTGGACACTGGAAGACTTAACACAATCCTTATCACTTGAACATTAGAGAAAGATTTTAAATTACTTGTTCTTCTGGTAGCCTCTTCCGAAAAGAAACCACCTAACTGCATTACAAAAATAAATTATCTGTAATCAAATGTTTAATTGTGTGTGGTATTCGGGACCAACAGGAATGCTCCACTAAGTGGGTAAGGTTTAAAACAAATTTAGATCAACATTAGGAAAAATGTGATTTGACTGTGATAAGGATTAGTTTGGGAACTGGAACTAGAATACGGGCCCTTTTTGTAACTGCCTCATTATTCTCAGTATGAAATAGGTCTGGAGTTAAAGTTGTTGCTTCATTTTCTGGAGGCTTGAAGTGGTAGCCTTTTGGCTTCTTACCTACAAGGTGTTTGAAAGGATACATAATGGAAATTATGATTAAATATAACAGTTAAAGATTTCAGAAATTGGTCTTAGATATTTAATGTCAGCTATCCAAAATTAGAGTTCATTTTGCATTTTATCCTTTCGTATCTAAATTCCTCATGTGTAAACATTCACATATCATATCATTATTTCACCAGGATTTGTGTGAATATACTGCAGTAATCACCAAGAACCAAAGACTTACAAGAAAATAAAATATCTCTTTTCATAGAATGGTTTGAATAACAGTACATTAAACAGTCCTGATTACTAAAAGAAAGAAATGCTGGGAGCTGAGTAGCACCAGTTTTAGGTAGACAGAGAACATACATCCAACATATGTATACATTCTAGATCTGATGAAAACACAGAGGTCTAAATGGCAGACCTCCCCCCTATAAGAAGAGAAACCAAGGGAAAGCAGAGCGAGCAGCTGCTGCATCCTCTGCAAATGCGAGCATCCTCATCCTCTGGTTAAGGATGCTGTACCTGATCAGTGCCGCTGTTTTTCCTCAACTAAACCTCCCTTATTTTTTGGTAGAGAAAGGAGTACTGCTTTTTGATTTGCCATTTACTGTGTTTTGCTATTGCAGCCCATCAATCATAGTAAAGAATTTCTGTTTACTACATCTTTGGATTAAGCAAATTTAAATTTTAGGAAACATTGTGTGTGTATGTATGCTTTTTCTGTTCCTCTTTTCCCACACAAGGAATTGACTGATAGATAGTACAGCACTGAGCGAGAATAAACCCACACACTGCAGCAACACCTGCTTATGGGTAAAGAGGAAGAGCAACTTGACCCTGGTCTGGTTTCAACAACAGATGATGTGAAGAAATTTTGGATATCCTCATGAAAAGGAACAGAGAGGTGAGAGTGGGGAGGCACTGAAACAGATTGCCCAGGGAAGCTGTGGATGCCCCACCTCTGGAAGCGTTCGAGGCCAGGCTGGATGAGGCTTTGAGCAACCTGGTCTAGTGGGAGGTGTCCCTGCCCATGGCAGGGGGGCTGGAACTAGATGATCTTTAAGGTCCCTTCCAACCTAAACCATTCTATGAGCCAAAGTAGACACCCTACTGAAACATCCAAGAAACCCCACTGTTTTAGAAATTGTGTGCCTATAAACTGAATAGATGTATTTTCCAGTACAGTCCTCAAATGTAAAATTAGGAAGTATATGGAGAGATTTAAGAAGCTCTTGTCATCACTTGCTGTCACTTCTGTGTGGATCCTGCTTAACATCCAAAAGTGCCAACTCAGTGATTTGGTTATTTCCATTATTAGCTAAAATTTCCAGAAAGCTCTTGTATTGAAGGCATTACAACAATGTCTTGCCCTCAGAGTGTCTGGCTGATGCTGACTCAAGGTGAGTTCACAGAGACATCAAAGGGGTGCAAAGAGGTCATAACACCAAATTATTACTATCAGTTCTTATGTAGCAGTAACAAAATTCAGAAAGTAGTAGGAGGAAATAAGATAAATCCATAAATCTTGTGTTTTAAACACAAATCAGATGTTCTTAATTCCCAGATAAAATTTCTTTAAAACCATTCTAAAATATTTACATTTTGATTCTTTTGTATTGGAGTTGGGCAAAAATGGAATGTGAAATTAGAGGATTTTTACTCTTTGTCATTCTGTAAACCAAATCAGCTACAGGATAGTCATTGCAGAGTTTACATAATGTAATTAGTAAATACCTTCGGTACTTCAACAGCTACTTAAGCAAGTGAGATGGAATTTTTCTAGGCAAGCTTTTTATATGTTTTATCTTCTGCAAGAATTTGCAAGGAAGCTGTCTGAGTAAAAGGGTGTTAGTGACACAGACTTGGATTCTGGATTTTAAGCATTTCTGCAGTATTTAGCATTTCTGGTGCAGTTTTAAGATGCCTTATAAATATTGAAGTGAGTTCTTTCTAGACAAGTTTTAAATATTAACCATTTTATTAATATTTTTTCCAGCTTCAGAGCACTTCTTAGGCTTAGTGACTTGGTGTTTATTTTGATCTTTCTATGTTCTGAAAAAAAGGACTTATATACCAGGTGTATCAGTTGCCCTATTTTTTGTTAAGAATTGCGGATAAATTGATATTGGGTAGTCATGCCTCTGATATCAAGACAGGAAGGTATCTTTTTCTCCCTCTTGGCTGTGCTGAATGTCAGGTTACAGAGTAATGTGTGTGCATGCAAACTTTCACAATCCCTTGAAATGGAAAGTGCTGTGCCAGTATAAAATATGTAGCATTAAATATTACTTTCATGATAAAACTATGGTTTTCTTGTCCTGCAGCAATTTTGAGTTACAAAGCACCATTCTTTCTGCCTCCAAGCATTTTATAGTCAACAAAGTTTAAGTAAAAATATAGGTTTTGGGAGATTCAGCTGCCTGAAACATCAAAAAACCTATATTTCCCTCCCAGGAGCAGAATTAATAACCGAAGGTTAAATAAAAATGTTGTTCTCCAGCCCTCAAGCTAGTTTAGATCTCATTTTGGATATTTATTCCATTGATATGTGAACATTTTCACGTATATGACAATTGCAACAATCTCCTGAATGTGTACAGCTCTAAACAAACACTGTGCTGTCACCTCCTGCCAGAAACACATAGCTGGGAATATTACCCAGGCTAATGGTATGGAGTTTGATCCAAAGAATAAAATTTTAGCAGGTTTTATGAAATGCCTAATGTACCAGAATTATTCTGATCATTGGGATTTCAGAACATTCGGGACATTCAGAACATTCAGAAATTTTGAGTCTGAGGAAAGAATAGCTTGAAGGTCATCTATCAGAGTGCAGTAACCACCCCTGTACACCCTTCACAAACTCCGCACCTATAGACATGTAACAAGCCGAACAATCAATTAAGTCAGTCATTCAGTTGAAATCCTTTTACAATCTACTGTGCACTACTGTAAATCTCTGATCCCGTAGAGGTCTTCTACAGCAATCAGTAGTGATTACCACGAGGCTACAAACTTAGACTGGTTAAATTTATTCCAAATCTGGGATCAGTGCAAACCTCTAAATATAATATTCAGCTTGTCACAGTTTTCGGTATTTCTGGTAGGTGTTGACTGGCTATATTTCAGTGTTCATGTGGAATTTTTACAGGTCCAAAGATCTTCAGAAATTACTAATCTCTTCCTTAGTCCTTCATGTGTGTTCTGTCCAAGTGAAGTGACAGAAAAATTAAAAAAATGGAGATAAGTTAAACTCTGTTTTATTTTCAGAGTTATTCAGGACACAGTATTCATGCCTAGGAGTACAGGACGTAGGGCTTCTCTGGAGAAAGTTACACTCCAAGATGAGGCAGTATTTTCAGTCCAGAATTCTTTATGCTAGTCCAGCTAGATTCCATGTCTACTTCTCTGTGCTAAATTAATATTCAGATTATTCCTAAGTGTATGTAGGACTGGACACTATTGTATTAAGAAATATAAATCTATAATTAATTAGTAAAAATATTTGTGGGATTCTGTGTCTAATACTTCATATTTACTGATGTCCAGGGTATACTTGACCAATCCCTTAGACCTTAAGTCTATCTGATAAGAAAAAAGAAGCTGTTCATGGACCAAGGAAGCTAGGAATCCTGACAGTGATATTTTTAAAGTGCCACTAAGGATTTATTTCTTCTTTTTTTGCCACACTTCATAAAAGTATGGCACTTCATCTTCTCCTTAACATTTTTTCCTGCACTCTAAAACTGCCTTTTCCAAAGAAGACTGCATTATAGCACAAGTTGAAAGTTCATCTTGAGGTTGTTCTTCTGAAGTCTATTCTGCAAACTTTCTTAAAAAATGTTTAGAATGAGGGCATATTATGTGTCAATCCTTTTGAAGGCATAATCCAATTAATTAACTGGAGCATGAGAACTCTCCTTTTTTATAAACCGTATACAAGTCAAGTTACAACATCTAACAAAGTTGTTCATCTGTGCTACTTCAGAAAGTCTTATGAATAAGATTATCCTAAGCTGCATAGCTGGGACAGCAATTACAGTAGTACATTTACTTTCTTTCCTTTAGTCATCTGAAAATTAAATCTGGACTAAGTTATGTTTACTTTAATTGATAGCAATGGATATATCATAGTCACCTATGATAGTGAGCTGACTAGCAATTATCCAAGACAAAAAAAAGAAAGAACACAGCTTTTTTCTTTTTCTTTTGTCCCCCTGGTTTGTGTGCTCCACTTCAGAGCGTAGCTCACTTTGGAAACCTGCGAACAGTGCAAACTTGATAGGGGGAGGGGAGTTATTTTACTTTTTGTCCTAAAAAAAAAATAAAAAAAGATTAAACTGGAGATTCCTTACTGTAAACTTTTGACATTTGGTTTTTGGAAAAAACCTTTTTCTTCTTCAGGAGAGCAAACTCCTCTTGCAACACCGGTGTCACAGCTGAAGAGAAAGATTTCTTTAGAAGCTATGATGTCAGAAATATTAAAGCAAGGAAGAATAGGACTAACAGTGTTTAGGACCCTTAAGGAAGAATTTGAACAAAGTTTCTTTTGATTGAGCCAAAACCATACCTTTTAACCCAAGGCAAAAAAAAGTTCTTGTTTTTCTTCATAAATAAATACTTTTTTTTCACTTAAAAACGACATAGTTAAAACATGGAAAATATAATATCAAAAGCAATAGAAAACAAATAAACATTCTGTAATTTACAAATGTTGTTAATTTGTAATACACAGTATTTTTAGTTGCAATATAAGATTTGTTCATATGGCTCTGACAGTTAGTTTTATTTTTTTATTGTTGTGATTAGCATGTTAGAATGTAACTTCATCCATAAATAGAAGCATCTCTGATTAGAAACCATCTCAAGAACTAAACACAAAGCTGAGAGAACCCAGAGAAAATATTCTGTACTACCGTACTGTGTGATTTTGAGGTACATATATGTAGAAGGGGCCAGGAGAGTGAGAAATTGCCATTGATTAAACAGACATTTTGTTGAACCCTCCCTCTATTTTTGGGGTGAAGACAGAGCTATTGCTGATATCTATTCTTTAAACTCACTTTCTGCTAAAACTAATGTCCTCTCGTAGTGAAGAAACCAATTTAAATACAGGGAGTATGACTCTTCTCTATAGTGATTTTTTCTCCGTAAGCTGGAGTGGTGATATAATTAAAGTTTTTCATGTATTTATACTAAAGACAAAGTGGTAGTTTTACATTAATAACAAAATATGAAAACATATTCCTTTCATGTGATATCTTTGCTTTACATCTGAGAGATTGTCCTTAGTATCCTTTGAAGACAGATCCTTTTAGACCTGTTGGAGTGCGTCCAGAGGAAAGACAAAAAAATTATCAGAGGGATGGAGCACCTCTCCTTTGAGGACAGGCTGAGAGAGTTGGGGTTGTTCAGTCTGGAAAATGCTCCGGTGAGACATTAGAGCAGCCTTCCTGTACTTAAAGGGGGCCTACAGGAAAGGCAAACTTTTAGCAGTGCCTGTTGCAATAGGACAAGGAGTAATGGCTTTAAACTAAAAGAGGGAAGATTGAGACTAGATACAAGGAAGAAATTTTTACAATGAGGGTGGTGAAACACTGGCACAGGTTGTCCAGAGAGGTGGTAGGTAGGTAGATCAGGTGGCTCTGAGCAACCTGATCTAGTTGAAGTTGTCCCTGCTCATTGCAGGGGGGTTGGACTAGATGACCGTTAAAGCTCCCTTCCAACCCAAACCATTCTGTGATTCTATGATTTAAGAGACCCTTTAAAAGACTTATTTTTAAAACTGTTTTAACATTTCTTTTTGATAGCTATGCACATTTTTCTTTCTCAGGTGCATAGTACACATACAGGAGGAAACATGAGTGATGCTAAGTAATATCAGCTATTTTACCTTTGACGTTGCTTCGCTTTGTAGCCCTATAGGCATCATATATCTTCTGTAACCCACATGTTAAAGTAACATTACACAAAATTAATACCTTTGTTTGATATTGGTACTGTTACAATTATTGGGGATGCTTTGTTTTGGGTACGTATTGTACTTTGGCAAAAGTTCACCCATACCTTTGTATTTCTAATTAGTAGAGAAGCATAAGATCTCTACCCAGAAAGGCATGATTTGAAGAATATGCTTGTAAAATAAAATGTTGCTGATTACAATTTTGACCTTGATCAAAGAAATTGCAATTAAGGAAGCAAATTATTCTCTAGTTACAATACTGACTTCTCTGTATTTTTATATTATACCGCTTTAGAACATTTCCATATCAGTAACCTCATTGCTTTGGAGTGTCAGTGATTGATATATTCCTCCATAAAATAACGGAGTCATAAAATAGTCATAGAAATAGCACAAGCCTCCTCTCTAAAAAGTCAGGGTATGATTTCCTCTAGTAATGAGTATTGTCTGCTTTTGATCCTGTGGAAAAGAAACATTGTCCTGGTTTGAGATTGATTCAATTACTGTTGATAGAGTTCTCCCAGGATACAGAGTGACTGTCTGCCACACAGTTCGCTGTACTTCATGTTTTATTTTTATTTTTGCTATTTACTCCACTCTGACAGCTAGACCACCTTTCTAAGAGTATGTTACCCTTTTTAATATTGCATATTTATATTGCAATAATGTGCAGGGATATAAGTGGAGTTTGGGACTCCTCTTTAGTAATTTCCTTACAAATATAGTCAATGACATAGCTCAGAAAATGAAGACCTGGCAGAAGTTTGCAAATTACTGGGCCAACACAGGAATACATGAATGAAATTTAATGAACTGTGATAGATATATGAGGACAGATTAGATGATTAAATAGTCCTTCTGGCTTTAAACTTTCTGATTCTCTGAAGTTACATAGTGAGAAGGATTTCCACTACTGCTTGTTTTGCAAGTACTTCTAGTTATCCATGACCTAACCTTGATGTCTTATAATCTTTTTACACTCACCATGTATTTTTTGTTGTAAGTGATAAAGCACTTCTATCAAAGTAATCCATATCTGAAGATTAATTAAAATGTCTGTTGAGGTTTTGTTTCTTATCTCAGAATTAATTAATGATTTTTATGACCATTTTCTTTAAAGAAACAGGTTTGCATTAGCATATTAATACCACATATCAATAGATATTTGGAAGCACTCAGTCAGAAATGTGACAGAAATTAGGGAGTAAAATTGAAAATGTATTTTTATTATAGAATGGCAAGTTTTGCTCATAAAGACACAGTGGCATTTCAAAGTTTTCTAAAGCAATGATATATATATATTACATACTACTGTATGTAACGCAGCAGAAAAGGAAATCTAGAACACATCCCAAAATGTAAGTTTAAGTCTGATATTTTCTTTAGTTCAAGTCACGGTTTCCTGGGCCCTATGATGTTGCTCTGTCCCTAACTGACCTCTGCACAAATGCAAGAATAAATCTGTTTAGTGTCATTTTCTACCATTTTGTACAGAGGTGACCTATTTTCTACCTGAGAGTGAAAAACTGCTAGTTTCTGTTTTGAAGAGGAACACATGTGACATGGCTATGTCTAGGCCCTGATGAAAAAGGAGTTACTAGAACAAAAAGGTATTGCACTTGTGCAACCTACAATGCAAAAATATTTTCCATATGTATTTCATCTTCTCAATGTTAAAAACACAAATCAACATATGTGGCAGCTTCTGAGAAATGAGGTAGAAGCCAGGATAAAACCAAGCACAAAATAATTTGTTAAATTTCAGTTAAGGAGAAAATACATAATCAGTAAAAAAAATGTGAAGTATTAATTCTAGAATTGCACACTGTTGGTCTTTCGCCAAGTAAAAGGAATGAGCAATACAAAATTACTGTCCCTGGCAATGGTCCTAAAAATTAGATTAAAATAAAAAGGAAGATTTAGTCCAAGTTTTCTGTGCCAGATTAAGCTGAATGGATTTTGGTTTTGGGAAAACAAACACATGCAAAAGAAGAATTCTTGTGATATTATTTGTTACTAAATCATACTGTAATTTATCTGCATATGTATATATATATGAAGAAGATTTCTATTACTGTTTAAATCAAATTTAAGTTAAACCAAATGAAGCTGGGATGTACACTTGCTGATTTAGGCATAATCCAGAAAGAATCTGGACAGTTGCTTGTAAATAAAAAAACAGCTGAAGATCCTTTTGTGACTTTGGGGGAGTCATTCTCTTCAGAAAAACTGCATATTTACTATTTTAAAGTGGAATGTCAATACATCTATCAGTACTTCTTTCAGAAGAAAAATAGTTTGGGCAAAAATAGGACACAAAAATGTCATATTGTTTACTCCATGATGTCTATTTTGCATTTTTCTTCTGTACATCTCCTGCTATAGACTTTGCGTTCTTTATCTGTCATCTCACACAAGAAATATCAACAAATTTATTGTATATATAAAATCTTTCTCAATGGGTGTATTTGATGGCAAACAAAATGTTTTTCTGTCAGGATACAATAAATCTATCAATGTCACATAAATTACAAGGAACTCTATAAGGTATCTAATATCTAATATAATATTTACCCAAATATCCTAAACTAAACTTAGAATGCACACTAATTTCAGTAAATCAGTATATTCAACTTGAAAATCTGTGTTATATGTAAGTAACAGATAATTCTGAGTGACTGAACAGGAGAAAGAAGATCTGAAGATTACAAAGTCAGAACCAGCTTCCACTAAGAAACAATTCACTGACCTACTCATAGGGTGACAAAAAAAAAATACGATAGCAGTAATTACTGGTTGATTTCTCCTCAGACAGTATTTGTCTGTCAGCAAGCCTTACTCAAATGTTGTCCAAATGTAATCCAGAGAACACTTGTGTTTATTTCAATAAATTTTGGATTGGGCCCCAAAGTAAATAAATTCACTCTGTCAGATGCACTGCTCAATAATCACTGTTTCTCATTCCCTCTTTCATTTTAATAATATTCTTCAGAGTTGGTAATTACAACAGCTAGTACAGCAAAACGTGCCTAAGATCTAACAAAGTGATGTGGCCTTTTTCAACAGTTTTCTGTAGTAATTTGTTACACCCTTTCTGTCATTTGTTATGACTAATTATGACGGTGGTAGGGGAAGAAGGGTAAAGGTTAGTAACGTCTCAGATCCTGTATTTGTTGCTACTGAGGAGAATGTAGCTTCCGAAGAAGCCAGATTCTCTTTTAATGACTACTGGATCATTACTGAGTTAATTAATTTTGGAGGAAAAGAAAGAAGTCTGTGAACAGGTATCAGAAAGAGGAAAAGATACAACTTCTCACAATAGCTCTTTCAAGTCTGTATTTTGCAACTAGAAGATGTTTGTAAAAGACGTTAATTTCCAGTAAAGTAATGTAAACTGGTACATAATTTACAATATTCAGGCCTCATTATTAAAACCATGGCAGACATCATTTTGGCACACTTTATCCACAGGGAAGTAATTAGGGCTTTCTGGGAGCATAGGGGCAGTTCTGTCCTCTCTTAGACTCATATTTAACCATTTATCAATGACTCTAAGAAGCAAAGAAAAACGAAAAACACCAGAATTGTGTTACTGAACATGGTTTCTTCTTCCACTCATGCAAGTTCCTGAAAGAGGTAACTTTTCCTGTCGTTAATCTTTCTGTACTGTACTGGAGACCCAACAGGATTAGGCAAATAATTAAAATAAGACACTTTTAAACTCTAACCAGTAAAGACAGTTTTCAAGTATGTGTGTTTTGCTCTAAAATTATGCAGTAAATGATTATAGAAACAAAGTTGTCTGATGTCAGAGCATACCTCAGTCACATATATTCCCTTAGTGTACTTTGGAGGGCCAGATTCACAGCATAGTTGTGGAGTAAAGCACTTAAAATCAGTAAATATGTCCCAAATGGGTTATTTATGATTGCAATTGAATAGACTGTAACATTTTGACAATGACTGACAGCCTCAATATTTATGTGACACCCATTCCAGAAAGAACACCACAGAATTCCATATCAGAAATGTATTCATTCCTCAGCTTTGAGATATTTTCTTTTTTCTCTTTCATGTGTACAGATGGATTACTTTTCAAATATACAGCCAAATTCAGCAAGGAGGGAAGGATGCCCACCACCTCAGTTGGTTTGTCATGCCAAAATAGAAAATGTCGGTACTATTGGCATTACTAATGGCAATAGTAATACTAGTATTACTAGTATATATAAATAGTATATAAACAGTATATATAATAGTATATATTACTATATAAATAGTAATAATTATAGCATGACAGTACTAATCACCATCAAAAAATGATAGCTTATCTTGATATGACCAGAACAACATGAATGTATTAATTCAATGTATTAATCCAATTTTTAATAGGAAATAGACCTATTTTTAGCACAAAATCACAAATTCAATCTTAGCCTCCACATGCCTAAAAATGCTGTATTTTTGCAGCATACAATATGTTAATATTTTGGAATAGAATTGAGGCACTGTTGAGGGAGGGATGTAAGCAGCAGCGTATTAGCACAGTACCTACAAAATAATTTTTCTTTCATTTTTAAAACCTGATTATTATAACTCCTTGCTAGCTCATTAGCAATTTATACAGGTTCAACTTGACCACACTACTACCAAAATACTGCTTAGCTGGCTTGCTCATTCCTACAGTAATTCCACAGGTGGCTGTATTTTTATAAGGCGCTGACCTACTTCTCCATTATGTCGCAAGCGTTTATTTAGAATCAGAATACTTTGGGTTGGAAGGGGCCTTTAAAGGTCACCTATTCCAGCCTCCCTGCACTGAGGCAGGACATCTTCAACAAGATCAGGTTGTAGTCAGGCATACAGCTATGCTCATGAGACAAAGGAAAATTTAATTCTTTAATGCCAGTCTCACAAAACCATTCACATGGTTGGTGCACAACTTTTGCTTTCTTTATTAAACTACCATTGTCTCAACCCAAGAGTCTTCTTGCCTTCCTTCCATTTTGTCCCTGTCCCACAGGAGAGGGGAGTCAGTGAGAGGCTGGGTGGGTGTTGTCTGCGGTCAACCCACCACACCTACAAAAACCAAAATTTCGGAAAGAAGTTAAACAAAAAAGTGAACATTGTTGTGCATAACACGACATGTTTATGACATCTTTCTTTGCTAAAGGAATTTCGTAATTGTTGGATACAATGAGATGCATAAGTGTTACTGTTAATTTGTTGATGAATCAGAGAACACTGGTTCTCTTTCTAAATCTTCACCTGCTTTAAAAAAGACCTAGATTTTCCTATGAAAAAAGTCTCGCTATATTCAGATAGTAAGATCATATTCATTTCACCAAAAATCATCCTCAGTTGAAGTTTTTTTAAAAAAAACAGATGCCCAAATGCTACCTGAGATGAGGGTTTAACTTTATAAATCAAAATATTCCCTTTGAAACCAATGTTTGCTAGGTCCAAGCATATATCATGTTATTCATGGTAGGCATAATAACTCTTGACCTCACTTGCTACTCACTCCATTACCAGTTTTCCTAAAAGATATCAAGTGCTTTTTGAAATGGCATAGCTATTTCTGAAAATACAAAGCATTTTACAGGGCAGAATTCAGTTAATGGTGAGCAAAATTAGTAGACCATGAAAATCAAGGTATTTTTAACTACAGACAGTGCAACAAGGAGTTCCTTGGTTTTCTATATTCCTAGGAATAAAACAGATTTCCCCATTCATTCCAGAAAAAAAAAAAAAAAAAGGATGAATTTGTACTGTATAGTGACATATTTTCACATTTCAGGGAATCTCAGCGGTATTCCAAAGTTAATATATTCTTTGCCAGAGAAAATACCTTCCAGGCATACATCACACTATAAACAGAAGATGTCACTAAAAAAGAATACTAATGCATGTTTAAAAGGAGTAAGTCCTTAAGGGAGCATTATTCTGTTCATAAGGAATAATACACACTTTCTCATGCGAGGGTCACATACTATTGCAGGCTGAAAGTCTCCATGATGTTCTTCATCACAAGCCAGTGCATGAGTCAATAACCTCTTACTGAAATGTGCCGCGTTCCTGCAATCAATTCCAACTTGTACCTTACAGCATTTTCTTGACAACCTAAGGCTATTTTCTTGACATTGTCACTGTAATTATAGCTTTATTTTTAAAATATCATCAAATGACATTTTTCAAGTTCATATACACCATATAGACCCTTTACCATTTATTATTTGACAGTATAATCAATTTATTTGTCTCATTCCTTATTACAAACAAGTTTCATAGCCTCATACATTTACATTTTGGATACCTGGAGAAGCTGGGAAAGTATGGATGGACTTGCCTGTAAATACTGAATCAAGAGGTGCTAAAATGGATTGAAATATTAGGTTTTGGTTCTATCCATGCTCATAGAGAGAATCTTTCAGAAAAGCAATCAAACAGAATGATACTTATTTCAGAACTATTCAATGAATTTTTCAGAGAATTTTTCAGAGAATTTTTCAGAGCAGAAAATTTTTAAAGGATTCAAGAGAAATAAAAATAAAATCTTTTGTGTGTTCCACAGTTACTTTTTAACATGAAGTACAATGACATGATGCTTCCTCTTGGAATCCAATCAAATTTGCCAATAATTAGTCAATAGCCAATAACCATACTGAATGAGACTGCCTTTTCATCTTCCTTGCCCTGAAATTTCCATTTCAGACTTCAGTGTACTTAAACAGAGAATTAGATTTTTTGACCATGTTTTATTACTTTATAAACAAGTGTGAATTTCCTCTTAAGAAAAAGGAAGTGATGGGTTTATTGGCATAAAGTCTTCTCTTACCTCAAGGAAATTGGTACACTGGAAAGGGTTTCTCTTAAATATTTCTCGTCTAAATATTCTGTAGAAGGAGTTAAGATCTCATGGCAGTTATGGTAGAAACACTTTAGACAAAGAACAGGTTTCATCAGTCCCAAATTACTAAGCTGAATATGGGCTAGCTTTGGGGACTGTAATGATTTTTGACATGCAGAAGGTCAGAGTAGATGATCCTTGACCATTTCTTATGGTCTTGAACCCTATAATGAATAACATTGCACAAAGGTCTGATATTGTCAGACTAATGGGGAGTCAGTTTAGGAGGGGTAATGAGCTGTGTGCCATTTTACAATCAATGCATACCCTAGTTCTTTGCCCAAGAGTAGCAAACCCTTAGTATTTATTGCAGATATATAAAGAGTAATGAGAAAGAGTAAGTGCATAAATGAAAGCTGCACATGGACTACTTTTCTGTTCGGTTGTGCTGACATTTTCCCACTGCCATTCAGACATTCCTGCGTTTCAAATTCCTGGCTTAGTTCTGGCTATCCTTTCACTCATAATATTGTTTCCTCCAATTTCCCAGCTTTACTGTGAGGGCTTTTACTGTGATCAATTAAAGGAACTAGAAAGAGTATGAAGAAAATGAGACAAAACTACAGAGAGGTATTTTTTTTTTATGTTTGTTCTACAACATGTCAGTTATTCCATCGACCAGTCGGCTTATTGTAACATTTGAATAAAATATCTAAGTCTCGAATCCACCTAAGTCCTGTTGTCAGACATGACTGAGTCAGATTTTCAAAGATACTTGGGTTCCTAACAGTGCACAGCAGAAGTTACAAAAAGTTAACAGCTGAGATCTGAGAAGTGACAAGTGGAGTAAGTGTGATAGAAAGTTGAGAAAAGAATTATAACATAAAAAGAATAGTGAAGAGACATCTATTTTAGAGATATGATTGGATAGAGTAGCTCTAATACAACTCTGAGAATAAAGGTCATATAGCACATCAGAAGCCTTAAATTGCTAAACACAAACAAAACAAAAGAGAAGAAAATCAAAGCAAAGCAGGCATATTCAATCAAAAAAACCCACAACTAACTGTAACAAAATAGAAAGTTGTTCTGGATAAAATTATAATGCTGAATATGTTTTACATCATGAAAAATGCCCAGAAAGCATAAGTCTATGCTACTGTTAGAGGAAGTAAATTCTTTCTGTCTGCTTACAGTGAGCTCTCTCCAGAGAGTTATAAAGTTTTGACAGCAACTGTCTGAGTAATGGAATGACAAAAAGAAATACAGTTGTCATTTCAGACACCAACAATAGGAAACTAAACTTCTTTTTCATGAACTACTGCTCTTGCAGTCAAATTCTGCTGTCAGATACAAATATGACCTTTCATGTGATGGCAGCATTCATCCCAAAAAGAAAGTGAAAGGAAATTTTACCATAAAATAAAATAAAATATATGAAAACTCAGCACAATAAATATCATAAAAGGATCCAACAGAAGAATTGTTGATCTTCCTGCTGCTCTTGGAAGCACACCTCCACCAGGAGTACATCATATTTTGGTACAAGAGAGGAATGAATATACTTGAACTTATGTACTTTAAATATTATGTTAGAAGAAATGTCAGTAATAAAATTTGGTGAGGATACTGCATATACTGTTAGATAAGCTGGTATCTCCACTCACAAAGTCTATGAGTTTTTGTAATATATTTTTTAATATCTTGTATTAGATCATTATCTGAACAAAACTGCCCTTTTTATGGACATGATGAGAATTTCTTTTAGTCAGAAAAAGGAAATCAGTAAAAATACACTGAGATTATTATAACAATGATTTTCCATTACTCGGAATGCTATGTTCAGTTCTTGTCATCCTCCTTAACTATATACAGTAGGAAAGAGCAGATTTCAAGGCTGATGATAAGAAAGATTAGAAGTGTGGAAAGATTTCACTACAAAAAAAATGTGGAAAAAAAAGGCTAATTTAAAACCCATAATAAGAAAAACTATAAAACAAATATTGAAAAAATGTTGAATAATGCGATTAAATACCTAAAGGTAATTAATTAACTTAATAGCTAAAATTTAGAACTAGTTGTTTCAAGATATGTCTGAGATCAACAACTTAGGATGGCTCAAAAAAGCACAATTTAAATATATATAAGTATTTTTTGTAGTAGCAGTACAGATAGAAGTGACTAAATAGAACTTTGGTCATATATACTGGAATGATTATATATTACGGAATGCACAGTGTTATGGAATAATTCAGCCCAAAAGTAGAATGGAGGGGAAATTGTATTCCTTGCCTGATGATACATTTCGTGTTTTTTAAATATTGCTGCACTTTAACCAGGCAAAAGTTGTAAATACTTTATTTTAAAGACTGATTGAAGTGTTTCTGTTTTTGTTTTGTTTTGCTTGAGAGGGAAGTGACAGATGAATCAGAGACAATCATCAGTACGCTCAGTAGCTGAGGTACTCTTTTAATGTGGGAGATGGATCCAGACTGTATTTCCCTGAAAACAGTGGAACAGGTTAAGCCAGAGAGGCAGAGAAGGGCGGACTCTAGCAGCTCTCAGCACGGTGGTGCAGGTAGACGGCATTAAGACGAGTTCTAGTCACTCAGCTCCTCCTTTGTTTTGGCTGTGCCATAAATGCCAGCCTAAGGAACGTTTCAGAAACATTTCACTAGGCTTATGTAATTTTGCAATAGTTTAAATTTTCCCATAAAAAAACTACTTCATAAAAATAATTATGAAATAGTTCTAACTGTGTCCAGAGAAGCCTTGCATGTTTTCACAGACTGTTCAGGCATAAGACATAGAGCTCAGATAACTGGATTATTTATTTATATCTTGAAACAAGGAACTCATATTTTTTTGTCATAAAGAAGCTGAGGAAATACTTGTTTCAATATGAAATTATTGGACTTGCTGTCTGTGGTTGTGTAACTTCTTTCTTCAATGTAAATCTTCTTCATGATCAGCGTCAAAATACTGGGATATATGTAGCATTATTTTGCCTTTCTGTAGTGACCTTGTGGTGCCGGATCACTTGCATTCTAAGTTAGACACTACTGGCAGTTGTACAAGATACAAAACCTGGGGTTTTCACATTTAGAAATGCCATTGGCAGAAAGAAGTTGGACAGTGCTGTTGTGCACAAATATGAATTGTATTGAGTTCAATTCCAACAAGAGAACCAAAACATCACAACTCAACACCGTGCTTTTGAGTTTTTCCTTTTGAATACCTGTGTTGTGGGAGCAAGCAACTATCATTTCTGGGTTAATCCTCTTCAAGAAACAAAGGTGGCTAAGTTTTATCCACTTATTATTTAGTTACAAGAGAATTCATTTTGTTTCAAAACTTTTGACATACCTCCAAAAATCAATCTCAATAAATGTCAAGGAACATGGAGATAGAGATTATTTGTCTGTGATCAATTTTTATGTGACAAAATAGTGAAATGGTGAGAAATGAATTTCTTTAGTAACACAAGTCATTCTGAGAGAGAGATAGATGTTCTAAATATGCTGGGTCTGTATGAAATTGCATTTTTTTTTAGTGAAAAACAGAGAGTAGTGGCAATTATTACTTTTCTGTGGTAGTCTTAGAATATATATGCTAGGTTTATCATTGTCCTCTTTTATGCACGGTCTTTTCCCAAGGTTTGTCCAATTTTTCAGCTGATTTGCAGTACTCAAACCATCACTGCGTGCCTGAATTACTTTAATATGTAAAATTGAAAGGTTGGAGAGATAGTATTGTTTTTCCCTTGGTGTTATTTTTCTTTCTGTATACTTTTCCATATTTGACACTTCACCAGTTTTGATATAAAGTGATATAAACTTATAAAACATAGAGCAAGAAGGATATTCACAATTTAATCTATTGATATTCAGTAGGTATTATGAAAAAGATGAAAAGTAAATAAAATGAGTTGATAGATTTATTTGATAGTTTGTGATCTTACTTTGGTTCTCTGAATCACGGAGTTTTTAATATGAAATACCTGCTAGACATCCCTTTTCATCTATAATGTCCCTGAAATGGAAGCTTCAATATTTTTCTCCGTAAATTGTAATATTTTTTATTATCATTTATAATGTTTATATTATTGCCATTATTTGTTATTTCTGTAATAACTTTGCCAGGAGTTTGGAATCAGAAAAGCCTTCCCATTTTTTTCATACATGGTGTTTTGCAATGAGGAACATTTTGGGCTGTCTGGTATTCTTCATCTTTTTGAAACTACAGTCTAGAGAATAAGAAATGCTAGTCCTTATCCTAACAGGATGTCTAATATAAGTCAAATGAATTGTGTCCTGGAATGCAATCTCTTTTGCTTCAGTAAGTAACTCAGATTTAGTTAGTTTAAAGTCAGGCTATCTGAATCCCACATTTCTGAAGTGGGTAGAGGTAAACATTTTTAGCCAAGTTCTATGAAAAAGAAAAAAAATATTGAAATCAGCTACTAGAAGCAGTTTTTCAAGGATTAGTCATTTCAAATAACATTTTTTCCTTTATGAATCCACTGGTTCTCCCTCATTAAAGAGAAATCTTGAGAAAAAATTAATGCCAATTGTGGACCATAATTTCAGATTAAATTCTGTGTTGTTTTTTTCATTTAGAAAAGTTAACAAAAGCCTTTACTCTAGAAAAACACTAATGTCAAAAGGAAAAACAACTAGCAGTTTCCAGCAACAAGTCTCTAACACCTTTAAATCATTTCAAGAAAATATTAAATGTAGTCCCTTAGTGATTCTCCATCTCATGCTGGATGTGGAAATTTCAATTATATCATCATGTAGCAGATTCAATACCAGACTGTGAATTGCTGGGTTTTTTAGGCTGTTGTACACTCTTCATGCCTTATGATAGAATTGGTGGTTCTGAGAGCAGCATCTACCTGTAGAAAGATTTATACTTTGCCATTTGTCTCACAGGGAGTGGAATATGTACATCTTTACAGGTGTTCCCTGGATCCAAATATGACTCCTGATGTATTTTCATTGGCTCCATAGTTACATGAAATGGTTTGGGGGGATCTTCGTTTCATGAATTTGTCATCCCTTAATGACTATGTAGGAGACTATGTTAATGTCTACGCTAATTTTGTAGGATGAATAGATTTCCAGAGTATCTTTAAAGGGAACATTTTTTCTCTCTTCCATTCTTGTATTATGTTGTGATTTGGTTAAGCTTCAGGGATTAATGCCAGTGTAAATTTTGCTTCCCTTTACTATGTATAAATATAGTTTTGAAAGCATTATCTTTGAAAGCATACGTTTAAGATGTTTTGATCAGTGTTTCTTATTTTCCTAAGTTTATTAAAGTTGCTTCAACAATGCTAGAAAACAATACATTTCTCAGGGAATACAAATAATTGAATATGCAAATGACTTTTTAGGTTAGTTACAAGTTATAACATGGCCCTTCAGTTCATCTAACAGTAATTTTAAGTAAAGATATCACAAGTTTGCATTACAAACAAGAAATGAGGACATGCCCTGCTCTTCAAGGAGCTGCTCAGGTTGGCTGTGTGGCATTAACCAAGCAATTTCCATTACTACAATGCTATTAAAAATGTTCCTAAGTGAAGTCTTGAAGGAGCACTGTTTTAAAAGAGAAATAGCCTTTTAAGTCTCTGGGGAAGGAAATCTTTATGAAGGAATACAACATTTCCTTTATCCCAGTCGTCTTCAAACCTCTAGAAGGTTGTGTTACATAATTTAAAAGTCTGCAGAATCCCAGAGTCATGGAGTAGCTGAGGTTGGAAACGGTCTTTAGAGCATCAAAATAGAGGAGGGGACCTCATGAGAAAGTACGTGGAAAATGCCAAGGTACTCAATGCTGCCTTCACCTCGGTCTTTTTTGGTAAGATTTGCCTTCATGAATCCCAGGCCTCTGAGACCAGGGGAAAGTCTGGAGAAAGAGAGACTTACCCTCAGTAGAGGAGGATCTGGTTTGTGAACGGTTATACAAACCAATCATACACAAGTCCACGAGGCCTGATAGGATGCATTCACAAGTGCTCAAGGAGCTGGCTGATGTCGTTGTGGGTCCACTCTCAAAATCCAACATATCATGGTGACTGGGGAAAGCTCCTGAAAACTGTAAGAAAGCAAATACCACTGCTACCTTCAAAAAGGGAAAGAAAGAATACCACTGCTACCTTCAAGAAGGGAAAGAAAGAAGATCTGGGGAACTACAGGCCTCACCTCAGTCCCTGGGAAGGTGCTGCAGTAACTAATCCTGGAAACTATTTCCAGACACATAAAGGACAAGAAGGCGATTGGGAGTAGTCAGCCTGGATTTATTAAGGGGAAATAATGCTTCACCAACCTGATAGCCTTCTACAATGAGAGGAATGGCTTTGTGGATGAGGGCAAACAAGAGCAGTCATTATCTTAGTATGGCTTTCCACACTGTCTCCCTCATAGACATCCTAATAGACAAACTAATAAAATACAGGCTAGATAAATGGTCAAGGACGTGAATTGAAAACTGGCTGAACATCCAGTCTGAGAGGGTTGTAATCAATGACACAAAGTCCAGCTGGAGGCCAGTCACTAGTGGAACAGTACCCCAGGGGTCAATATTGCAGTCAATGTTGTTTAACATCTTCATTAAAGGCATGGACTATGGCACAACAGTGTACCCTCAGCAAGTTTGCAGGCAATACAAAACTGGGAAAAGTGACTGATACACTGAATGGTTGTTCTGCCATTCAGAGCAACCTTGACAGGCAGAAAAAATGGTCTATGGGAACCTCTCAAAGTTCAACAGAGGGAAAAACAAACCTGCACCTGGGGGGAAATATCCTTAAGCACAAGTATGTACGAGGTGATGACTGGGTGGAAAGCAGTTTTACTGAAAAGGCACTGGTGAACACCAAGTTGAACATGAGCCAGTGCCTTTCAAGAAAAGGCCAACAGCCTGCTGAGCTGCATTAGGAAGAAAAAAAAAAGCTCAGTGGGGATCTTCTCATGGCATACCTAGTAAAGTGAATTAGAGAAGTGAAGCGGATGCAACCAGAATCATCATGGCATTTTCCAGTGAAAATACAGGAGGCAATGAGTGCAAACTGATATACAGGAATGTCTACTTAACTACTTTGAGCATGATCAGACACTGGAACACATTGCCCTCTGGTCCAGGTTATCCATCCTTAGACAGATTCAAAACCTGACTGGACACAGATCTGCTTTAAAAAGGGTGTTGATCTCCACAGGTTACTTCCAACCTCAACTGTTCTGTGACACTTTTGTCTTGAATTCTTCATTCTATTGCAATACCTCCATTTTCCCTTCACTTCCCTTTTATTCCTCCACAATCTTTTAAAACCCTTTCTGATTTCCTAGGGTTTGTCTCCTATATTGTGTACATCTTTTACAAGGCTCAGATCTGCCTACTATTTGCACGTGAGGTCTTGCTGTTGTATATGCCTTCCAATGAAGCATGAAGTAAGCTTTCTGGCAGAACACAGCTCCATAATCTGCTGCCTGTGCCCAATGATGTAGTGCACCATCAAGCCGTGAATAGCCAATGAAGCCTACAGCAGCCTCAGTGCCCCAGTTAATTGTTTGTTCAAGTTCCAAAACAGAGCTGACACCTGTGAAAACTTGGCATGTGTTTCTTTGTCAACACATATGCATCATCCATAAATGCCTTGTTGATGCTTAATAGAAGAGATTCATCCATGGAATATCTGTTACATACTTGCCTCTATTAGATGTTTTAAAAATTAGGAGAGATTGCAGCACAAGAAGGTATCATTCCTTATGAATTACAGTATGGCTGCTTTATGACAAAAAGCCATAAAATTGGTATTGGTGATTGATCAGTGTTATTTTACCTGCCTAAGACTTAAACTGTACAGCTTGAATGCAAGAAAGAGAATTATCTGACTGGTTTAGGCTATAAAATCATCTTCCATAGTGTTAGCTCCCAGTGCACTCTAATAGTTTAATAAACTTGTTTACCTAGGAACTTTTCATTACTTAACTCATTTATTACTGTGTCAGAAATTACTTCGTTATTCTGAGCTCCACAAGTATTTGTTTATTTTAGATACTTTAAGGCTAAGGAAAACAATTTAGAACTGAAAATTTTGAGATGCAGAAAAGATATGAGAATAAATATTTTTCTCAGCAAACCCAGTGAGAACTCAGAAAAGCTTTTTTCCGTAACTGTCTATTAAAAGAAATAGAATGAGCCTGTGATTGCCTACTGAATAAAGAGAAGGAGGATAGTCTGAGTAGGGTTGAAAGACAAGAATTTTTGGGTTATTGTTATGCCACTAATGAGACCTATTAATGTTTTTCTATTAGCAAGCACAGTGCTTTAAAATGTTGGATGAAACCCATGAGATCTCATAGGTTGTCTCCTAGGTATGGAGCTCAGCAGTGAAAATTTTCAACAATAAACTGCCAGTTAGGCCTAGGGTAGGTTACAGCCAAAGCAAATGTGAAGAGGACTTGGGAGAAGAGAAGGCAAAGCTCGAAAGCCCAATCCATTGCCTTTGTGGAGTAGCTTTGCCCAAAAAGTGCAACTTGAAATTTTGTTTCAGTTGAGAGAACCCGCAGCCCCCTGGAATTCCTCCATGCTGTGGTTGCACTATTATGCAAGTTCTCACTCAGAAGACAACCCTCTTTTATTCTCAGCATGGTTCTTAAAATGAATTAAACTACATTAGTTAGTCCCTGCACTTCTGTACAGATAACAGTTGTTGCCTTTCTATATGTGCTTTAAGAGTTCTTAATTTCTAAATACTTTTTTTTCTTTTTTTACATTTTACTCATTTTAAATACAGTAAAAATAAGGATCTGATAGAAAGAAAAAATTATCGGAGATCACAGGATGGATTAATTTCAAAGCCAAGATTTCATGTGAACTGTAGGTCAATGTTTAATTAATATATAACGATGTTATTTAGACTCATCATTCCTCCTCTTCATTTTTTTACTTACAACTTTCATATTATTTGTATTAAATTGAAAGGAGTGGACCAGTTGTTCTTATCTTTAACCCTTTCATATTTCCACTGAAGTAAAAGTATTGCTTTTAACATTCTATAACAACCCCTCAATGCCAGGCTGGTGTATGTTTTAAGGGTTATAACACTATCTTTTTACTTTTCTTACTTTATTTTTTCTTCATCTTCCTTTTGATGTTTCAAATTCTTCTACTTCTAGGAAAACTTAGAATTGTGAAACAAAATGTAAATCAATGCAATGATACAGCCTGAGACGAAGAATAACCTGAAACAAAATTCTATAAGCTGTTAACCACTCCATTCATCTCAGTCAGGGATGTGGAATTGGGCATTTTTCCATGATGGAACATCATGGAATTTTCTACTATGACATTCATGATTTTCTTTAGCCCAATACTCAACATTAATTTGTTACAGTAGTTGTACAGGGAACAATATGATCCTGTTCTCCCTTTTTGTCTTTCCTTTTTTGTGTAGCTGCAGCAAGCAACCCGGATTTCCTGTTTGTCAGATAGCAAAAATGTATTTTTGAAATTCAAAATTCAGATGATGGAAATGACTGTATATTCTCAGATGCAACTTCTAATAACTAGGAATAACTGTAGGCTTTTCAATCGTCCAATGAAAGGAGGAAATGCTGAATCATGTGGAGTCTAAGAAACCACAGGTTTTACATAGGAAAGTTTGAAAGTCACTGTATTAATTGCAGTCTTTCTTTATGTAATACTGTAGAACTGAATGATTTGGGTTTTTTCCTCCAGTCTAATTGATGGAGAAGCAGTTGAAAGGGGAGTGCTTTGCTAAGTGAATGAACAGTGCAGTGTCTATAGGAAATGTGATGCTACTTAAGTGGCTGTTGACAAGAATAAGAATGTCTATAGCTACTAATCCCTAAGGAATGTACAAAATGGCAAAGTGCCAAAAAATTGCAGTACGAATAGACTGACAGGAAAATATGAAAAGATTCTGCAGAGCTGTAATGTGAACTAGAATGCATTTGCTGTTCGAATAGGGCAATTATTTGGCAAATTAAACATAAAATCATTCGATTTCTGCAGTTTGACATGATTGTCAAGTATGGATGACAGTTAGACAGGAACATATTTTACCTCATGGTGATGTTTTCTCCATGTATTATTTAGCACTTAATTTAACTTATTATTGATCTTCAGCTTTTCTTCCCAGTAGCTTCCAGCCATTTCTTGTCACCTCACATTTTGTCTAATGGCTACGCCAGAGTAGCACTGTGCTAGCATGGTGTGTGCAGTGGCACACCAACGGCAACTTCAATGTAGAGTGGCAGCGTCAAATCAGATGTAAAAAACATAGTAATAGCAAGCAATAGTAAATAATCTGGAAATATCCTTTCCCATTAAAAACAACAACAGAAAAAAACTCAAAACAATAGTATAGAAGAGATTAAAAGCAAGGGTGGAAGACAGTATTTGTATTTAAAACAGTACAATTAGCACATGTGCCTGTTGAGCTAAACGTGATGCTTGCAGGCAAATGGAGTTTCACACTATGTCATTTTAAATAGCTCTTCTGAACACGTTGCAGTTGGTATAACTTCAGATACTATGTCCTTTACTCTCTTTTAATCCCACTTTATTCCATTGCTTTTCAGGTTGATCTAACACTGTCTCCTCTGTTCTTCTTTTCTCTCTTGGTTTGCAGCCTTGTCAATTTGCCTCACATAGAACAGGCTTCCTTTGTCACTGTTTCTACAGTTTTTTCTTTAGTTCAGTCTAAGAGAAAAACTACTTCATGGTTCTTTTTTGTTCCTTTGATTGCAGTCATGTGTGTTTGTAAGTTCTTTTAACTTCAAAGAGTTTTGATATGCAACATTTGCATTCCCAACTTATGTTTACTGATAGTTAAGTGAAGCCCCATAGATTCATGCTAACTTAGTTCTCTTGGTCTGTGGTTTTTACAAAAGGCACATTATCTATTTTTGTCTTCTTAGTCAGACCACTATCACCCAATATTGACTTGGTAAATAGAGACTCACTGTCTACTCCCCTCAGAAGATGACTTTTATTCAATGTAAAATAAATACAAATAAGATATTTTGTGATAGGTTATGATATAACACAAACTTAGACCTGGTCATTTTATACTGATAATTTTATTTTTATTTTTAAGATACTTATATTAACAGTACTAAAAAAAAATTTAAGATAGGTGTTTTTTACCATATGTAACAAAGCACAGCTTGGGATGAGAGAGGGAAATATTAGTAAAAGCAGAACGTAAAAATAGTACCAGTTGCCTGATTACAAGATCTTCTCCTGTGGTGGACAGGATGACTACGTTACAAGGAGTGGAAAATAAGCAAATTCTGTTCTCATCTAAAATTTCATGCTGCTTCCATGGAATAGGAAAAATTGTTATTTTCTTGGAAGCTTCTTTTCCCCTGCCTTCCTCTTGAAATAGTGCAATCTAAAAAAAGAATTGACTTGGCAGCAGACAACGGTGAGAGGGACCATTTAATCAGGAAAGTCAGTGGGAATAAAAATGTTGAAAAAGTTCTTTGAAGACGTGTTGGGAGATACTCCTCAAAGTGAGGGAGATGAAGAGGAAGGAATTTTTATGGTTTCACAGAATCACAGAATCACAGAGTCTTCATGGTTGGAAAGGACCTTTGAGATCATTGAGTCCAACCAAACAACCTACAATCTCTGCCACTAGAGCATGCCCTGAAGTGCCACATCTAGACATTTCTTAAACACCTCTAGGGATGGTGACTCAACCACCTCCCTGGGTAGGCTGTTCCAGTGCCTGACCACTCTTTCAGTAAAGGAATTCTTCCTAATATCTAATCTAAACCTCCCCTGCCGCAACTTCAGACCATTTCCTCTGGTCCTGTCATCATTCACGTGGGAGAAGAGGCCAACACCCACCTCTCTACAGCCTCCTTTCAGGTAGTTGTAGAGGGCCATGAGGTCTCCCCTCAGAGACCCTCTCCAACTGTTTCTTGGACAGTTTGGAAAGAATGCTTTTAGAAATAATGTTACTATGAATTTTTACAAAGACTCAAAACTGTAAGATCAAGTCAGAACTGGCTTATGAATTTCTATAAAACTCAGGTTATACTGTATAACATGCACATGTATCGATGCTTGATTCTAGTACATTTAGATTTCATTTAAGCATGGAATTACACTATTTGCAGCAGGCATACAACCAGTACACACATGCTAGAAAAAACAAAATACTGCGAACCTAAAAAATGTATAGCATCTAAGTATTTACTAGAGAAATTAGATATTTGTATGTTATACACATTTTACTCTTTAAAATAAGTAAATGTAAATTTTACTTCAACTGATGAAGTGCATATCCCCGGGTTATTTGCTGTTTTTCTTGAAATTGTTTGAAGTTCAGAAATTACATGAAGGTGTACCTTCACTTTTTAACTAATAATCAAGCATTTTCTGTGGAGATGAGCCACTTTAACACTGAAATGTTTGCTGAACCATGCATTGAATAGGTTACCATTTACATAGCATACTGATCATGAACATTTTGGTATAAAACTATAATCTAAAATAATGACCTATTATTTAAAGAATTAGATCCAGTAATGAGCAATTTCAAGTCTTTCAGAATATTACAATTTTGATATAATTGTCTATGAAACAAGGCAGTACGTTCTACAAAATATAAGAAAAAATATAAGGTCTACCCTATGGATGTGAAGGCAGAGCCATACATCTGAACCTCCTGAAGTCATCTTGGGTACAGTATTCTGAGATGTTACTTGTGGCAAATTCCTATTCATAATATATAGGTAGAAAAATAGGCTAAATATCAGAAAAGAAGTATTTTATGAGGGGAAAAAAAAAGAGATTCTTGTCTGGAAGTTCTTGGAACTTCTTGCCTTTTTCTGACGGGTTATTATCATAAACTGATGCTAATGACTAAGTCAAACAAGAAAGTCCCAGTCTCTTAACGAACTTTTCCATCCCATCTTGCTCAGGAAGAATATGTAAGATACACACTTACATATTCTTACGTATACGCCTATAAATACTTAAAGGGTGGGTGTCAGGAGGATGGGGCCAGGCTCTTTTCAGTGGTGCCCGGCAACAGGACAAGAGGTAACAGGCACAAACTTGAGCATAGGAGGTTTCACCTGAACATGAGAAGGAACTTCTTTACTTTGAGGGTGACAGAGCACTGGAACAGGCTGCCCAGAGAGGTGGTGGAGTCTCCATCTCTGGAGACATTCAGAACCCTCCTGGATGCGTTCCTGTGCAACCTGCTCTAGATGACCCTGCTATGGCAGGGGGGTTGGACTAGATGATCTCCAGAGGCCCCTTCCAACCTTGTGATTCTGTGATACAGAACAGCACATGTATTAACAGTTGACTTCCTTCATCTCTCAGATTTCCAAAGCATCTTACAGATTTTGTATCTTACGGATTCTGCTCAGTCTTTCCTACTGCACTACCTTCTCAGTACTTTAGTTTTTTCTGTTTCATAATTTAAAAATTCTCAGTGAATTTCTTTCTTTGTTCATGCTGGGAAGCTTAGAGGAGCAGACCTGTCTCTAGCTCCTTGTTCTTATCTGCGTCAGATGGCCTGAGGGACTTCCTTATGCATCTTTTGTAACCATGCATTGCCATTATACATAGATACACAGCCTGACAACTGCAAATACTTCAGCTCATCTAGCCTTTCACCAAAATTTGGTTTTTATTTGATTTGGAACTGCTCCCTGTGATGCATTGGTAAGTGGTGAATTTAGGCCAAAATTATCAGATTTTACAACCAATTATGCTCAAAATGGAGATATTCAGAACTTGTACAAACATCACAGAAAGCATATGATAGGAAACACAGCATAGGATAATGAAATACATGAGTTAAGATATTATTTTTAAGTGTATTTATCCATAATTAAAGCAATTTTAATTCTGGATCTGAGGAAGATTTCATAATTTAAGTAGGCTTTTCAAAATTTCTGATACCGCTTATTTGTCCTTTCCTTCAGAATTCTATACTGTATCACAAAATTGCAGAATGCTTGGAAAGGACCTCTGGAGGTCATCTTGTCCAACCTCCCTGCTCAAGCAGGGGCTCCTAGAGCAGGTTGCCCAGGACCGTGTCCACTTTTGAATACCTCCAAGGATGGAAATTCCACAACGTGCCTGGGTAACCTGTGCCGGTGCTTGCTGACCCTTACATTGGAAAAGTGTTTTCTTTCTGGTCAGACGGCACTTGTGCTTCAGTTTGTGACCATGGCCTCTGATCCTGTCACTGGGCCCCGCTGAAAAGAGCCTGACTTCATCATCAACACATCCCTGGAAGTGTTTAAGACCAGACTGGATGGTCTGATAAACTTTGAGTTACCTGGTCTAGTGGAAGGTGCCCCTTGCCCATGCCAGGGGGGTTGGAACTAGATGAGCTTTAAGATCCCTTCAAACTCAAATCGCTCTATGATTCTATAATCTTCTTTACGCGCTCCCTTCAGATGTTCAAATGCATTGATGAAATCCCCCTGAGACCCTTCTCTAGGGTAAACAATCACAGCTCTCTCTGTACATGAAATTACATACACAGCTGGTCCAACAGCAGAATACAGACATAAAACCACCTCACTCACATAAACACAAGGTGCATAAACAGCCTCATTCTGCTTTCCTTTTGGGCTAATAGGGGTGAGAACCTATTAGTGGAAAATATACGTACAAGGTACAGCATGGATTTTCCCAACAGTTGGGCTCAGACACTCCTGCTCAGTGGCTGCCCCTGGATTCCAGTCTCCCCAGCTGTTGGCACTTGGGCACACGAGCCCCTGAGGCTGCAGCCCCACTCCAGTTGCTGATACTCAGACCTAAGCACACACATACACAGAGGGAAACGTACATGAGTGATGCTCCCTGCAACTGGCCTTAGACAACCAGTCTATCCAGCTGCTGCCCCGTGGATTCCCAGGTCTCCCAGTTGCTTCACGCAGACACACACACATGCAGACAGGTGCCCCCAAATTGCTGGTCCAGACCTATGACTTTACCAGTGGGGCTGAGGTTCCCCCAGGGACAGGCTTATGGACATGTAGCTTTTATCACATAACCTAACGCTGGTTACTGCATTGTGGAGAAAATATTACAATGCTTATATAAGATGGGAAGACTTTTTAAGGAAACAGGTTTTTAAGCGTATTACTTAGTAAAGGAATATAATATATGTTGTCATTTTAAGATAATAAAAACTCATTTTACCAAACACGAAATTGTAAGATGTTTTAAAATGAACTTATTCAAATTATCTTACGTCTTTTTTCATAAAAAATCAATTGGGGACAAATATGAAGGGGGCAAATATAGTAAAAGATTATTATGTTAGCTGGAGAAAAAAGATACCAAATTGAATTCTATTCTGCATGCACCAAAATTCTTGCTATTTCAAACCCCTCAAAAATAAAAGACCTGAAGAAAATACTAGTTTTCTATTTGACTGGTTTTTTTCTTCTTCCATGCAAGAAGTATTCAACTGAAATAGAAGCCCTTTATTTCCAGAAAACTGATGTTTAGCTTACCTTGATAAAGAATTAATATGAGATACATCAAATTATCTATATAATAATCAACATTTTTCTATAACTTTCTGAACTTTCCCAAAACATAGTAGAGGAGAATTCTCATTTCAAATTTAAAGACTGTGTACTGTGCTTCTCTTGATGTTACGCCAACGGAAAGTCACAATTGACTTTTGAAAGTATCAAAGAGCAAGTATATATATTTAAATTCATTTCAGGAAAATCCATTTCTATCTTGTGTGAGCTAATTTGATGATATGAAGAGTTCAAGATACAAGGATCTAAATGAGAAAGTTCAGCCATATTGCTGAAACTGATAGGGCACCCTGTTAAATTTTTAGCATGCTCTTCTTATGCCAATGATTTTACCTTATAACATGATAGGCTTGGTTTCATTGTGTAAGACATTATAACTCAGATAAGTTTACTATGTAGCCAAATAATGCAATTTATCAGAATTTGCCTGTTTTGCTTAAATGAGCATAAAATTACTTCCTCCTGTCAAGTGTATTAACCATTTATGCGTTTAATGTATTATGATTTTATGTGAGTCAACTCTCTCTCTATCTGATTTATTGGAATACCTCTTAAGTGTGGGGTTCAGCTACAATAAATAAATGCATTTTCTATATTCCATAAAGCACTGGTTGAACACCTTCATGACCTAGCTTAGCTATCTAAAAGGCTTAGATGTCTAAGTCAAAGCCGGTAAATCTTTACTGGCTGTACAAACAATGGATGGTCATGTCATTCTGAAGTATGTGGCTAAGACAGGTAAGATGAATTGCCCTCTTGAGGTACTTGTGTATTTCTGGAGGTATTTATGTTTTTCTCTAATTCTGCTGACAATGGAAAGAGCCCATAGTGATTAGCTTATTCTCAGGTTTTTTAATAGCCTAGCTATCTAAATTGTTATGATGAATACCATATATTAAATGGTAACCACATCAGTCATTCTGAGTTTTGGAAAACTGTAAAGTGTTCAAAATAAATTTTTATACTGTTTTATGAAACACACTTTTTCTAAGGAAGAATATTTTGTCCGAACTGAAACATTTTTTAGTAATAAATATATGTAGACATAGTATCTCGATATAAAAAGTGGTTTTGTACAGTATGCACAGCACTATTTCTCTACAGTAAAGTTGTATTAATTGATCTTCTTACTCTAGAACCCACAAAAAAGCATCCTCAGCTCCCTTTTTTCAGCCACTGGAGGTGATGATGTAAAGCTTCTTATATTCAGTGGCTAAATACACTGTCATTTAATATACTCTTGGAACTCCTTGGTGGGAATAATTTTCCCAACACAGGTATTGCAGAATGGCTGTTTTTACAGCAGGTTCAATCTACAGTATTATTCTGTGGTATTTTTATACTTTGTGACTGTTCTTTCTAAGGGTAATGTGGCCAATGCAGCATCGTCTGAAAAAAAGGGTCAGTATCAAAGGTCAGCTTTTGCACATCTTATTCTTAACATTTGGGCATAAAAAAGGCCAAATATCCAGACTGTTTTCATCTACCTTCACTGGCGAGTTTCTAAACTAGCAGAATTTCCATTCCGATTTTTCTATTGCATTTCTGGCTGCTAATTGTCTTGATGTCCTTTGTAACATTAATCAAGTATCTTAAGATGATCTTCCCCTCTTATTGCTATATAACAAATATACGTATATATGGTTTACAAGAACATGAATAAATTGATTTAATTGACCATCTATGTGGCACCAAGCCATGTTAATGGAATAGTTCCAGAAAAACGACAAGATGATACCATCTAAATCTAAGATGATCCAAATTTTGATAGGTGTTTTGCATTTTTGATACAGTCAGATGGTACCATGAAAATCAAAGAGATTTGTAAATAGGATTATTTTGTTTAGCATAGATTTTTTTTTGTCCACTTAATCATGGTGACTTCTCCAAGGAAGAATAAAATAGTTATTTCCTAATAAGTAAAATAAAAAATAATGGAAATCATAGTATTACAGAAATATGACATTTATACTTATCTTAGTGAGGATTCTTGAGGTACAAACATGCAAAAATGTGTAATAAACAAGATCTAAAATTCAGAAAAAAGGGAAAACTCATAAGGAAAAAAAGACTCATTAAGAAGATGTCTGTTTGTGGTTGCAATTTGACCTTTGATATCCATATATGAACCTGGAAAATACGGAAATACTCTAACTTCCCTCAAAAAACACTTTTCAGGTCAAATTCTGAATTATAATTTTAGTTGCAGTGGGAAATCTCCATTTTTTATAAATTTATAAGAAGATTATTTTTAATAAATAAGTGATGCTGTCAACTTAGATGATGCTTACTGATTTACCATCTTCATTATTGCCTTGATATCTACAGAAATTGGACATCTTTCCCAGCAAAATGAAGATGTTATTGAGACAAACTATGAAAGTCTGTACTTTATCCTGTATGATAATCCAGAAATACAAGAAAGTCTGTTCTTTTCAAGTCCCATTTCTGCTTATGATTATAGTGATAAATTAGGATATAAGAAGCAATTTTCATTTTTCTATTTAACTGAAGACTGACAGGAACAAAATATTTCAGTAATTACAATATTAAAAATAGTGTTTTGAATTTAATTCTGAAGATCAGATTTTCAGTGGTCTCAAACCCACCAGTTCCTGTCTAAGCACTGATCCCATTAGCTGTATTTCTGCTTCATTTTATTTATTCCTTTTGCTTTATTTTTCTGTAATAGATTTAGTCCATTTGCTACCGTGCCTTTACCACTTCTGACAGACACACGATGCAAGGATAGAGTAAGAAGGTCTGATAACTTTGTATGTCAGTGTAGATGGATGCTCATATGTGATGTGTTTACTTAGCATAGGGGAGTGTCCACTACACTAAACACCAAGAGTTTTTATTACAGATGTTTCCATACTTTTGTTATTGTAACTACTATACCAAACTTTACAAGAAGCATGTTTCATCTTACATTGTCAAACTGATGTGAAAATATTTGAGAAAAAGACATCTATAGCCTGCAGGTAAATAAGTGCATGAAGGCAACTAAAAAAACCCCAAACATCCCTTTTCAGTATTCCCAGCAACTGAAATGAAATCATCGCCTTTATTACAGTAACCTAAGGTTGACATTAACTTTGTCTTCTGAATGCATAGCATAGAAAAAAATACATTATGCAGAGAAAGGAGCTCTTACAGTTTTGTTTGTTTTGCAGCACTGTGGGACAAATGTGTCAGACAGGAGAGAAACGCTGCTCCAGCTGGGTAGGCTGTTACACCCCCGTAGAGAAATTCAGAAATCATTACATGTCCCTAGGTCGAGCCTAAATTAATAAAAGGTTTGGTACACAGACAAAGCCACATTGGAGTGACAGGAGCTCAGGTAAGGTTAATATTGAGAGGACAGTGATATGCATACATTTCTGTGTGCTGAGCCTGCAGGTTACAGATGTATTTGCTTATGTACTCCTTAAAAGACTGAACAAACAAGACATTTTTCTGCTGAGAACTCTGGCTGATAACCGCTCACTCATCTCTGATGCACAAAAAATACGTATGATCGGAAGTATCAAACTTATTTTCCTTAACATAGTTCAGGATAAGGTAATTTAGGTACTAAAAGGCAATTTACATACTAAAAAAAAAACAGCTGAGATTTCCTAGGTTCCTTCTGACTTTTGTGGTGGTAATGAACTACTTTCTAGACTCACATACACTATTAACACAAAACCAACCTAATCACATGTATATTGATGGATCATCAAGATCCCACTCATTTGCCTCATTGTTAGTGGTTTGGGGGTTTTTTTTGCAAGAATTCAATGACAATCATAGGAGTCTGGTTTGTAGGAAAGGTAAAATTATGTAGCAACCAGATTGGCTATGGAAGTTTTCAAATGTGCAACGTCACCGCTGTGTGTAGTCTATGGACTCCAGAGAAATTTCAGAGCTGTCTTGCTTCTGCGTTTGTAGTACTTTGTAGACTATTTTCCTATAGACAGTTCTGCAAGAGGTCATGAACCACAGCAGGGCTTTTGCAGCAAAATCATTAATTGTCTTGATGAACACTTAGAAAAATTGTACAAAGTGTTCCTTATGGAAAGCATGAGTTAAAAAAAATTATCAAGTCAACTAGAAATATAGCAATCTATTTCTGGAATACATACTTATATTTGACTGATTATGAAATGGCTTTAAAAAGTATGTTTGCTAATATGAGCAGTGGAACATTCCTTTTTTGCAGAGGTGGAATAATAAAATACAGCATGACATAGATATCTACTGTTATGTCTAAAAATTCATCTTGAATAAATCATATTAAATATTAATAGCATAGGAATAGCATTGATGGTATTGTAATGGTAAGAAAAATGGGATATCAAGGATTTTTACTTATAGGCCTATATCTTTCACAGGGAATAGACACAGAAGATAAATCTTATGGCTCATCACTAGCCTCAGTCCACAGAAAGTTACAAGAAAGTAAATGCTGTACTTTAATAGCTTTATATCAGCAGACATTTTGTACAGTTTGAATATGGCCTACCTTTCCTACTGTTAAGGGTTTTCCCTATCACTACGGTCACGTCAGGAACTTTTAAAAAATCACGGTCTCCTTCCTGGTACTAAGGGCACGCAAAACATGTATGTATAACCTGTAACCATATAAATAAGCTCTCTGCCTTCATTTTTGTGTCAAAAACCAGGAAAGCTCCATCCAACACAGCGTGCTGGGAGCAGTGTCTGGCTCGTGTCCAGCCATTGCCTCGGACAGGCATGGGCTCACAAAATTGTAGAATCACTTTCTTTGGAGAGGACCCCTGAGGTTGCCTCGCCCACCCCACTGCTCAGAGCAGGGACAATTTAATTTGTGTGGTCTAAGAACGTGTGAGTGCGCATGTCAACAGCTTAGCAGCATAGCATTTGTACCCATCCCTTCACCCTGCTTATTGGATTTATAGTTCATAGCCCCATGGCAAATGCTCTGGCAGGGCTTGACACATACCTGTAAGACTTCAGATGTTGATACCAATGTCATCCATGTCATAGAGTAGAAGATCTCCGCTTCCAGAGAAACAAGCCAGCAGTTTTCAAGAGCACTAATTTCAGAAGCACTATATATCCACTCTACCTCTCTATTCACTCACTCTAATAGGCACTCTGTCTTCTGATAGAAAAACTGTAGAGCTGGGCTCTTATCCCTTAGCTGGGGTAGTCAGAACTTACAGCAGGAGGGGCAGATATGATCTCCAGAACTTTATTAACAATTATTTCTGGACTGGAATCATTATTTGATAATGGTTTCAATTAAAACTTGTAAAATGAAAACTGAGTAATACTATCGAGATTGTTTTGTAGATTCTAAGGCACTCCTATTATTTTGTGGCCAACACAGAGCTTAAAATTGCTATCCTCTGATTTATTGCAGGATGACATATAGAGCCGAAATAGCTTAATAATATGTCGGTACCATCAACTCCCCCAATTACATCTCAGATATGCATGAAGGATAAATAAACCAGCAAACTCACTCCATTTTGCAAAGATAAATAAAATGTCTGATTTATTAAAGGTATGTCAAAATAGAGGTATTATTCTGTGGCCTGAACATAGGCAACAGGCTAACATTTCCTGACTTTTAATCAAGGTCAGATAATGGATGTGTGGAAATGCCACAATAATCTACACAGAAAATAGCAAACATAACACCTAATGGTTACTTGGGGTCCCTTTGAGAATCACTTGGTATATGTCAAAGACCAAATCCTAGTGTAAGTAGTGTAACTGCATGGTACTTGGAGGCTAAGGAGTTTAGGAGCTTCAAAGATGGAAAAGAAGTCATTTTACTTGTAACTCAGCTGTGGAATTGTGAAAGGGTTATTCTGTCCTCACTTCGTCCTGCCATGGGAGGGTTTGCTTAGCACATTTGTATGCTTCCATATAACGTCTTCAACACTAGCCATTGAAAATGTACTCCTCTGACAGAGACTTTTCACTAGCTCTTCACACTCTTCCTTCTGCAGAGCACAGACCTTTACCAGTTCAGCTGTGATTAATCTGCAGTTTTGTTAGTAATAACGTTCACAAAAGTGAATATAAATGGTATCTACATCACACATTGAATAAGAATGTCCTCCCTTTTCATACTTGGGGCCAACCCAAATAATATGTGGGCTCACCGCATTCCTCATATAACTTCAAAACAATTATTCACTACTTAGTAAAATTCAGAATTTATTATTAGAGTATATATCTTTTGGTGATTAAATATGATGCTTCTTTACATCAATGTTTAGTTGAACAACTTTGAATTTATCAACATATTGTATTTTTTCCACAAGGGATTTATATTGTAAAGTAAGAACAATAAATCCATCCATTCTGACTTTTAGATCTTAGCTGACAGCACTAAGCTCAGCCTCCTTCAGCCGCATAGTCCAATATGAGGTATTAGGAGGATAAATGACAGATAAAGTTATTGTATCAAATGGATCAATAAGGCACTAATATTTGACTTCATTTCAGCTTGTTTCTTAGTTGCAAAATAAAGTCTAGGTAATATTTAAAGGCTTCAATGAATATTTACCACTTACTATTTATTGTCAAATCTGAGAATATTCAGTTTCAAAATCATTTATTGTAAAGTGAAATTAATTATTCTTTGGAGAGTGTTAATTTATGTACAAAGTTTATCCCTCTCAAAAATTTTCACCAACAAAGCATAAATATGTGAAGTTCACAAACATTGATAAATGTTAGCTTTCTTCTATTATTTGTAATGTCAAAGATTTATTACAAAAGAATGTGTTTACTTCAAGTTAGCATATTCAGCATATTTTTACTAAGCTTGCAATTATTCTTATGTGGTGGATGCTATCAGTGGATCTGAAGTAAGTCATACAAGAAAATTAAAATGTATCATGAAAGAGCAGATAACTAATAGTATTAGAACTTTTAGAAGCAAAATTAGTGTGTAAATATATTTACATAACTAAATAACCTGACTGCATTACCAAATGTTATTCATTTAACCAATAAATTTGATTTACAACTGTAAAAGCAGTCCCAGGAATTTAGAGTCCACTGGTTTCCCAATCATCTGCTCATTCTACTGATCTACAAAATTATGCTCCCTGATGTTGAATTTTATCTGGCTTCATGGCTATATTATTCCCTGTCCTTTTCTAATGTCTAGCTTAATGTTTAGGGTCTTTGTCTGGCATGAAATAGCTATGGAAAAATTATGTTTCCTGAAGTTCATCTGAGCTTAGGAACCTTGTTCGAATTCCTTGGAAAGTGCTCAAAAGTGAAAATGGAAAGGCATTAACATTGTAACGGATAGGAATCCCATAATGGATTCAAATGAGATTTAAATGTCTTCTTGACTACTTCTGAACTGCTCGAACTTCTAAGCTCCAGCTCAAACGGAAGCGCAAACTTCTAAGTTCAAATACTAGTTTCTGTGGATGTGCAAGAGCCTGTCCATAGGTACAGTGGTGACTTTGCTGTCCAAAATGAAGCTAAGCAACTCAAGGCTTGGCATCTTTGGGCGACACATAGTCTGAACGGCTGTCTTGGTTTTAGCATGTGCTTTGCAACGGATGCTGCTTTATAAGCTACAGCCAGAGGCTTAAATAAGTCCCTGAGGATTTTTTTTTGACACAATGAATATATTAGATCATCATAGAATATAAAAACACTTGCGTTCAAAATAGCAAAAAGTAATAGATGGGAACTTCAAGAGGAAAGAATCTGTACAGAACTTTCTGCTGTGGTTCACATATAAAGGAGCTTTAAAACCAGGTCTGTGCAGTCTCAGATGGCAACTATAACCCTGAGTTAATGCCATGGGGACAGCAACTGAAAACAATGTATTGGGACAATATCTAATCTTCTTTGTCCCTGAATTCCCATCCCTCTCCTCAGCACTTACGATTGCTTAAGTTAGTATTTGAGTATTTATTTGTATAGTTTCTCTATTTGTCTAATTTCCCAACATGTCTGAAAAACAAATCTTTGGAATCTTTTGAAATTAATACTTTCTAGATTTCTTCTCCATATAAGCAAACTCCAAGAAAAAATCAAATTCACTTTCAACTGAAAACACAGTTTTTTCCTGAATCTCAACAATCAGTGTGTCCCACCTTTTACCAGTTTGACATCCAGTTTCCCATTGCTCTGGATCGTGTTACAGAACGACTCTGTTGCAGTCGGTGGGAGGAAAAATATGTATTTCAGTCTCACCTGTGGATATCTTTCCCAGTTGTATAAAACATTTCAATATTAATTGAAAGAAACTGCGTATCACAAAATAGTTGTCCCTAGTCTTAAGAATTTACTTCATAAAGATAGGAAAGGAAAAGACAATAGGTTTTCTATCCTTTTGCTCAATAACAACTCCAGCAGAGCTCTGTTCCAAATGAAGTGACAAAGCTGCTTACTGGGGATGGTTTTTTATTGCCATATTTTGAAATATCCTATGTCACATCTGAGACATCGTCTCAAAAAAATGTTCAGCAGCTATTGCCTCATGACCAAACCGTTTTATCTGTCACTAAGCAAGACAGCCAGCTTTAAATTCCCCTTTCTTATTAAATTGAGCTATTATGTATATGGCCCATAAAAATCTCAATTTTTGTGTGAAAATGAATTAATAAGAATTTTGGAAATCACTGTTGCTAATAGCACTTCCAGATAATAACCAAAATGGATTAACCAATGAAGTGGTAAAACATCATGTAGATAAAGTAACAGCATACACAGGAGATCTGACATTGTACTTAGATCCATGAGCCTTAAACTAGGCAATTAAGCAAAAAATTTAACAGATGCCTAAATTTGTGATGTAATAAATGGATTAACTGATGTCAGCATTTTAAGCACTCTGAATCACTCTTAAGGGTACTGCCCGAAGAAATGTCAGTGTTAAAGTACATTTATTATCTCACTGGGGAGATATAGATTCACTCAGTTACCCTTTGATTTTTGTGCTCAACAGCTTTTACAGAGGCACAGACATTATATAAATTATATATTTATAATGGTTTCACCTTGATGGGATTAAAAACTCTTGTCAAGATGTGCATTTTAGCGGTTTGACCTACCACTGAATTTCAAAACAGGAAATTTTAATATTCAAGAAGAATAAGAAATTGATTATAAGGAAAAAAGAAGAAGCTTGAATTTACTTTGCATTTTTCTGGTGATTACGTTTGTCTGGCTATTATATTTATAGTGACTAGAAGGAAACCCAGTAATCCACTATTTTCGTATGACTTTTTTTGTGCTATAAACTCTTGGCACAATTTACTCTCAGTTGTTACACTGACGTAACACCGCATTTGTTTATCTGGAAGTTCTGTCAAATAACTTTTTAAGTAATTCGGTGAGAAATAAAATAATAGATTTATTTCCTAAAACATGCAGAACAGTCTCTACAGTTTTAAAGTGCTAATTTAATTAGGACATTTTCTAAAAACCTAAGAATGTTTAAGAAAGGCACTGAAAGATGAAATTGCCAAAATTTGACAATTACAGTTAATAAAAGGTAAAGTATTAAAGCAAGACATCTTACTTTTCAGGTCAGAAAATCACTTAAGAATGGTACTAATAAACATATAAGCCCGATTAGTTTGAAACAAATTACTAAAACTGAAGGAAATTACTGGATCAAACTCTTAATTGAAAGAACTTTCATATTTCAAAACCACAATTCTTGTCACAGAGCAAGACAGGATAGTCAGAAGTTCAGTAACTGGAATACTTGCCAGTGATTTAAAAGATACAGGTTCAAGATTACATGAGTCATGGAACAAGGTAAAAACAGAGATCACTTAACAGTTACTGTCATGGGCAAAAAAAGACTTGACATGGGGAAAATTAATTTAAGTTGTTGCCAATTAAAATACACTTGAATAATGAGAAATAAAGATAAAAATTGAAACAACAGCTTACTCACACCCTCACCCCTTCCCCAGACTCAACTTCACTCCTTCATTCCTAATTCTTCTACCCCCTTACCCCAAGGGATAACAGTTACTCTCTGCCACTCCTTCCTTCTCACACTTTTCCCCTGCTCCAACATGGGTCCTTCCCTTGGGCTGCAGTCCATCAGGGTAAACCTGCTCCAGCATGAGGTCATCATGGGCTGAAGGTTCGATATCTGCTCCACCATGGTCCTCTTTTCAGGCTGTAGGGAAGTGTCTGCTCTGGCACCTGGACAACTTCCTCCCGCTCCTTCTCCTCTCGCCTTGGTGTTTGCACTGTTTATTGTCACACGTATGAGTTGATTTTTTCCCTCACTCCTCTCAGCTCATTGGGGATTTTTTCCCTTTCTTAAATATGTTCTCACAGAGGTGCCATCAGCTTGGCTGCTGGGCTCAGCTGTGCCCTGTGGTGGGTTTGCTGGAGCCATATGGAACCAGCTGTGTCCAGCATGGGGACAGCCCCTGGTCTCTTCTCACAGGGGCCACCTCTAACCCCAGCTTGCCACCTACACCCAAAACAACAGCTGGTTTCAATAATAACATATTTAATCAACTTCAGAATTATAGATTATAGATTCTTGGCATCTATAATCAAATGTACATCTGCTTCCTATGGATAAGCATTGTTAGAAGTTCTTAGTACTGATTATTTTTATGTTTATTTGATGATTTAGCTAACCTAATACAGACATTAGTTTATTGGTTCCAAGATTTAATCTCAATTTGTTCTTGTTTTATGGGTGTAGGAATATTAAACAGAAGTAAGGATACTACATCGTCAGCAATTTTGTATTGCTGTAAATCTACTGAAATACACTGTTCAAACTCAATAAAAATAAATAGATGACAGTTCCCAAGAAGACCCATGAAAATGTATAGCAACTAAAGATATAAAAAGAGCCACTAGAAGTTGAAGCTATGAATAAAGCATAATTATTTAACTCTTTGGTTAGGTAGCCATTAGAACAACTTAACAAGGAAGAAATCTCCTTTCTTGTAAATCTGTAAATTGAAATTCATAAATGTGCCAAAGTAAGTGATAGCAGGGATACACAATTGTTATTTAGATGCAAATCTATACATTAAATATATGTGTCCTCTTATTCTGTTTCTCCTCTGAAACAAATCAAGTAATCTCTAGTTCAGTTATTGTGAAACACAGTAGGCTAAATAAAATTAAATAAAGAAGTTCTTCATTTACACAGGTAAAAAGAACAGCACAGATGGGATAAATTTAAAGTAATTAAAATTACATTAAATGATCCCCAAGATTTAAGTTAAAATTTAGCCTTATTACATTTTACATTTATATAAACAGTCAGTACGAGGTATCTTCCTCCTTACAGTGTTTTGTCAATAATAATATGGTTAGTGATTATATCCTTATAATGTGTGGGTAAAGTTGGTGTATAGCTTTTATTTCCTTCTTATCTCAAATCTGGAGGCAAGCACAATAACATACAAGATCTATTAGGATGCTATAGTAGGAAATCAGGAAAGAAAACAGCACTGGCAAAAAGATGAAGCAGTGGAACTTTACAAAGAAGCAGAAGTCAGTGACGACAGTGGTCTTTGAGGGATCAAAACTGAAAAAAATCCTTGATATTATAAGATTTGTGTTTCATTGCTTATCAGGGAAAGTGGAATGTATGAAAATTTTGTTTTCTAGGGGAATTTGCGAGTCACAAAATTCAGGTTCATAGCAGAATTGGCTAAAAATAAATTAAGTCAAATGAAAGAGAAGATTTGAACATGGCCCTGAAAGTATGGAACAGATGGAAATGAAATAATAAGATTTAGGCTGTTTGCATACTTTTTTTTTTAACTCTTCACTGGGCTTAAAAGGACTTGGAAAAATCCCATAGGAACATTATATTGGAAAATATCCAGAGGAAAACAAAAAGCAACAGATCTTTAAGCTCAACCTCAATTAAAGAGTATGATTCCTGAATAAATATGAAGGACTTAGATAAGAGCGGCTGGAGACTAGTAAAAATTTATGAAAGAGGACATGAATAATAAATGAGTGATTAACGTAAGGAAATAAGAATGAGATATTCAGGATTATATCAGTACATAGCATAAGTATTCAATAAAAGGTTTTAATAGAGTCTCTGCTGATAAATAAGAACAGAAGAAAGGCTTCGTGTCTCTCATGTCCTCTTTCTAGCAGTGGCTGTAAGTGAATATTTAGACAAGAGTAAGAAAACTGCAAACATACTTCAGCTTAATATCTTATTTTTAGCTCAGTGGCTTGATGTTTAGACAAGGTTTCTATATATTTAGGAACTTAAACTAATATATTTTCTACAGATATGACCCATTTCCCTCTGTAGGATTGCAACTTTTTATTTCCACCGTGCCCTTTGATGAAGAATGACATCCTTCAGAAGAATGATCTTATTTTCTTTGTTTGATCTGGCTTCATTTATTAGTCTCTAGTCCCTGACCTGCAAGAAATGCTGAATCCTCAAGCCCTATCTACATATGTTCATGACACTCATACCACTCTGTCATATCCTTCCTCTCTTTTTCAGACTTACAAATTTAGTTATTCCTTGTCTTCCTACAGTTCTCAGTTGTACGTTATCCTGTTAGATATTGAGGACACCATAACTGTATACAGCATTCAAGGTGTAGATGAACAGTCTTATAACAAAGGTCTTTCATTCTCTCTTCTTTTCCAATAATTGTGAACATTTATTTCTCACTGCTCCTGAGCACTGAGTTGGCCTTTTTATGGAGCAATATACAGTAAAACAAGATCTGCCTCTAAATGGTATTGGTGAGTTCGGAGTCTATCATTTCGTATGTAACTTTTCCAGCTGCATTTTTCATATTTATCAAAACAGAATTTTATCTGTCATTCCTTCTTTTATCTGGCCTTCCTTTATCTGCCGTAACTTCCCAGTTACTCAGTCTCATAACTCTTCATATCTTCAGCTGACCCTTCTCCTTATTACTCTAAATAATCTAGTATCTTCAGCAAACTTTTGTGCCTTTCTACTCTCTCTGCTCTACGTCGTTTATGAATATTTTGAGCAACACAGATTGTAGCACACATCCCTCATGAGTTCCACTGCTCACATAACTCTGCTGTCTTGAAATAATTTACTCCTGTTCTGTTTCTTATTTTAACCAGTTACTTACCCATATGAGGATCTTCCTTTTGTGCCCTGCCAGCTTAAATTCTTTTGCCAACAACCTTTTGGAAACACAAACAGATATCCAGGTTTACGCTGGTCTAGTGTTGCAAAATCAGGCACTCACGGTGTTTGGGAATGTTTGAGCAGAAACGTACATATTACTCCTTAAAATGTTAACGTGTGATTGCTGAGTTGTTGCAGAAGCAAAATGTGGTGAATTGCACTACTCCTTTTTCCACTGAGGGTGTGGGGACCTGCTTTAGGTTACTGGCAATGTGTATGCAGTTAACTTAACTAGGAGTGCATACAACACACTTAACTAGGAGAGGCACTGCTAGAGCAATCTCCCTCTCTGCTCTTCCTTTCTCCCTCTTCTCATAGGAGCTCTGATATCATCCTGTGCTTGTACTCTCTGCTACAGGTTGAATCAAACAAGTTTCCCTTATCAACATGATTATGGACCACCTTGGAACTGTGCTGTCTCTTCCCAAGTACAACATATTCATTCATGTATCCATTAATTCTAGCTTTTGCAGGATTCTTATTCCATAACGGATGAGCAAGGACAATCTAGAATTCAGTCATGAGAAATTAAACCCAACACTATGCTTGGCACTTTTTTCGCAAAACTAAACTAATAACGGTAAGGCAGATTTGTGGTTAAAAGAATGGTTTGTGTTGGAAACCTTAAAGATCATCTAGTTCCAACACCCCTGTGTCCCAGTTTGAAGCAGGGACACCTTCCACTAGATCAGGTTGCTCAAAGTCTCATCCAACCTCACCTTGAACACTTCCAGTGATGGGGCATCCACAACTTCTCTGGGCAGCCAGTTCCAGTGTCTCACCACAATCACAGTAAAGAATTTCTCCCTAATATCTAACCTAAACCTACCCTCCTTCAGTATAAAACCCTTACCCCTTGACCTTACACTCCCTTAGAAAGTGTCCCTCTCCATCCTTCCTGTAGGCCCCCTTTAGGTACCTGAAGGCTGCTATAAGGTCTCCAGGCTGAACAACCCCAACTGTCTCAGCCTGTCCTCATAGGAGAGGTGCTCCAGCCCTCTGATCTTCTTCATGGCCCTCCTCTGGACTCTCTCAAACAAGTCCACGTCCTTCTTATACTGGGGGCTCCAGAAGTGGACACAGTACTCCGGGTGGGATCTCACAAGAGTGGAGTAGAGGGGCAGAATCACCTCCCTCAACCTGCTGGCCACACATCTTTTAATACAGCCCAGGATGCGGTTGGCTTTCTGGGTTATGAGTGCACACTGCCAGCTCATGTTGAGCTTCTAATCAACCCATCAAGCACTCCCATGTCCTTCTCCTCAGAGCTGCTCTCAATCCGTTCTCCACCTAACCATGCTTGGGATTGCCATGACCCAGGTGCAGAATGTTGCACTTGGACTTTTTGAACTTCATGAAGGTCCTATTCCAGTTTATTTATGCTGATCTGAAGAACTCATTTATTTATAATTTCTGGCCTCCACTTAAATTCTAAAAAAAAAAAGTATTTCATTTTACTAGTTTTTACCTACTGCCTTGTAATTTTGTTATTTCCACCATGTCTTGAGTCCATTCTTCCCCATTCATTGCCTTTTGTCATTTAGGGTTTTATAGATCTCTATAGTATTTTAGTGAAAGAAGAACTAGTTGAAAAACCAATTGTACTTTTTGATCATCTTTGAGCTTGCTATTCAGCTGGATTTCTTTAAATGTAATTACATATGTGTGACAAGAATCCTGACTGCAGTTCTGAAAATATGACACACATCCTGTATTTGTGAGAACTACTTTCTCCACTGAGCCTTTGGCTATATCTAAATGTTGATATTGGTTCATTGGCTTAATAAGCCTGCTGCTGATATGCATCTCTCCTGTCAGAAACTGCAGACTCAACATAGCAAATCTGTGTCTCTCATTGTGTTTAAAACTTCCGCATATTTGTTTATATTTCATATGCATTACTTTAATAAGGTTTGTGGAGTTTTTCTAGAAAAAAAATAATTATTTGGATCTGTGATGAATAACTGTCATTCAGCAGACTTTAAGGTAAATATTAATATGAATTTATGAGCAGCCTACATATTTCAGCACAGCTGCTATTCTACAGAGAAAAGGGATTTCTAAATCTTCACAGACAAGATTCTCCCTTGCATGGATGAGGTTTGCTCTTTGCAGACTTGGCATGGATATGAATAACATATTAATAGGATGGCCTGAGGAGTTTTGGCTAAAAGCAGTTGGTTCAGGACATAATTCTGGCACTGAGATTAAGCCCTGACTGACAGCATTTACACTCTTGACACAACTACACAGGATGCCTATGCTGCACAATGATCTTCTTAGCCATCGTGACCATTTTTGCTGTGGATATTGATTTTATTAATGTCACACCCTGAGTTAGGCATGCACTTTTTGGCGAGAACAGGTAAGAGACCTCTAAAATTCCCACACACACCAACATCCTCTGACACAGCTTTGTCAGTCACATCTCCCAGTCCTTCCAAAAGACTGTGACTTTATTATGCACCTACTACATCATTATCCTTTCCTAGCAACCTGACAGAACTTTCCTGATTAACCATAATGTTTTTGCGAAGGCTGTTCTCAGCATATTGCATATCTCTACCAAAATCTCAAGAATTCCATTCTGTATTAAATGTTCTCTTTCTCAAAGACAGACTAACTAAAGACTGTATCCAGTCCCATAACCCCCATAGACAAAGACAGAGTTGGAATAAATTCCTAGACTTCAATACAAAAGACCTTTTTATGTCTGAGAATTTGATATATGTGCAAATCATCAAAGGAAAGAAAGCGCAAAAATTCATAGGTAACAACTAGGAACATGGGGGTCAACTTGATTGGTTTGTGCTTGCTTTTGACTCAGCACTAATGCAAGTAGTAGTAAAATAAGATGAAAAGTAAAAAGAGTAATTTATGATGCTTTTGTTCTGGGAAAAACATTAAGGCGATAATTATCTGTGAATATGTATTATAATGCTAGCAAAAGCATGCAGACTGCAGCCAGCAAAACAGTTGTAATAAAGCCATCTCCCTAGCTGAGCTATACCCTGGGGTTTTATGAAGACTGAGTCAATAAGAAAACATTACAATCTTTTCTGAGTCAAATCACATATATTAACAGAGATTCATGTTAACAGCTGACCATTCACCAGTCTAGTAAACCATTAGCTTATGCTCATATATAAAGACTCTGTGTGTGTGAGAGAAATGAAAACTTTTAGTCTGGAGATGTCCATTAAATCTGTCATAAGTAGAAATTTTAAAGAAATTAAATTGAACTTCAGGATAAGATTTGTGGATAAGTCTATTTTTATAATCTAGATCTTAAATAATTCACAGAATAGTGTCTCTGGGAAAGCTGTTGAAATGTACAATGTACATTTTTTGTGAATTATTTAAGTTCATTGGAAAGACTTGTGAGGGGGCCAGGGCTTTTTCAGGGTAAGGGGGTATTTTGCATATTGGCGTTGCAAATGTTTTGAGAATAGTACTCTAAAGGATTAATTGTATAGTGCGCACTAACAAAAACACTGAACAAGGCATAAACAGGAAAGAGGAAGACAAGAATATATTTGAAGAGTTTTCACAAAAAGTTTCTGTTGCTAGGGAAACCACTTCCTTCATCTGTACTTCTTCCAAATGCATCTATCTCAAGGTCCCTCAGACGGTGCAGATCACAATCTGGTATCTTGTGAAATGCAAAAAAAAATCATGTATGTATATATGTTACAGAGAAATAAGTTGGGGGGTTCTTAATAATCTTCAGAAACTGTAGAAGATTCATATCTGCAACATAATTTGAAGTTCAAAAAGAAATCCATACACAACAGCCATTGTATTTTCATTTTGTTTGCAAGTATTTTTACCTTACTCAAGTATTTTTCTTTGTTGTGTGCCTAACTTCCACTGTGTCAATGTTACACCTACACTTAAGATTTGTAAATAATAAATGCATAAGACATCCTACTCTTATTATTCTCACTGAATCCTTCAGTTTGCTACATATTATTTTCCAGTGAAGAAGGAATAAATCTGGATGTGCATATAGCTGCCTGGCTTGAACTCAGGGTTTGACCCAGAGACCAAATAGATCTACCACAGTTGTGCCTACTGGCACACTGACTACACCAAGCTTCAGCAAGCACTGCCTGCCACCACTGCACCTCATTTAATCTCCTTGTTCAGTGGAGCAGAGAAGTTCACAGAACTAGGCACCATTTACGGTTGAAAAATGGTAGTTTTTCAGTGTCTGTCATCTACTTAAGGCTGAAGTCTGTCCATTTGAGTTTTTATTTCACTCCACTCTGCCCCACATTTGACTTAAGAAAAACAGTTTATGCCAGCACTGGAAGGGTAGATCAAAGAAACATGACAGAATGATTTAACATGGAGAGCAGAAAGTAATGGCATTATTCTCCCTTTCAGACTGGAGCCCACAACCTCCAGAAAGCAAATGTAGCTTGGTCTTTCAAATGAAGTGAGAACCGCAAGCATAAGCGCATTAAGAAGGAGACAACTAGGCTCACCGCATGCTTAAAATATTGTCATCTGTCTCCTAAGAAGAGAAAGGAAGCACAGCTTTCAGAGCTGAACTCTGGTTTCAGCTTGAAAATAGAGGTTAGAATTTGAGAAACATTTGCTTTAAGGATTTATCAGTGTGGCAAGATATGATGTAGGACATAAACACAGGTTCTAGTCTGTGTTCATTGTGTAATATAAACATGTGTGATCACTATAATTTGTGACTCTGTAGGACACGTCAAAATTCAGGAGTTTGCTGTTGTTCCATTTCTGTAGCATATCTGCTAGAGAAATAGCATGCATTGACTTTTTTAGCACTATGTTTATGCATATTCTTCAAATGAAACCATAATAAGCTACTCCTGTCCTTAAATTTAAGCATGAAGTGCTTTGCCAAACTACAGTCAGAGAGTAATCTGATTTTCTTTAAATGGTGTCTCAAAGGTGAAAAACAGGAGGAAACAAGAATAGGTCCTGAATGAAAATTAAATAAAATAAACTTTTAATTTCTACTCTCTCCCTATTTCTACTTTTTGGTTTTGATTGCCATTCGTGAAATGTTGATTGTACATGAATAAAGGAAGACATAGCCACAGCTGAAGGACATCACAGTTTGTATCAGAAAAAAAATGCTGTTTAGGCCAAATGTTTTGGTTAGAAAATAAATTTGATTGAAATCTGAAGGTTTGGATAAAAAAACGGAATTGTTTCTTGGTGGAGAGTCGGTACACAAATGATAAGTGTTTGGATAGTGACAGGTACTAAGGTGTTTGTAAGGAAAAGGAGTTGTAGGAGAAAGGAAAATTTTTGCAGCATCTATATACCTTCACAGTTGTTAGCCCTTGATCAGGCTTATTCCCCATTACTCACTCCACAATGTCTATTTCCCATTTTTAAAGTAAACACGTATGAGACATCTAGGGACATGCAGTGCCTGGGATTATGCAAGAAAGCGAAACTTGTGTTTTGCCTTCTTTGTGAAATTTCTTCTGCTGTTTGGTAAGACTGAGTTTACTAGACAGACTTGCGGCAGGAGCTAAACTGGCAACTGGTACCAGGGCTGCCACAACCACCACTAAATCTCATGGTTATCTGAACTAATTTGTCTCCTGAAGTTCTCTATCCAACACTAACTAAGTGTTGGGACGTAGTTTTAAACCTGCCTGTGCCATCCGCAGACTGTAATGCGGGCAGCCAGCAGGCGCGTGGAAGGGACCAGCCTGTTTGTTTGCGTAGAGCAGCCCTCCTCCTCCCCCTCCAAACTTTTTTCCAATCTCACCCTACAGAAATTCCTTATTGCAGTCAGAATTAGCATGCTGGATGCCAGCCAGGCAAGGGATCTTATTTTTAATCAAGCTTACTGTGCAGCCATACCTGAATTTGAAATTCGTGTTGTATGTTGTTTCAGCAAGCTGAGGTGGTAAACTAGCCATAGCTCTGCAATCAACAACAAAGTAACTGCAGTTTCTAAACGATGCAAAACATAAACTCAAGAAGTGGAGAAGATTCCTCTTAAAAATGGTGACCAATGACTATTTTAAGGTGGGCTGTGACAAGGTATATATCAACAGCATATCACATTAAATGTTTTAAACCTCAGCATTGGTAAAATATGGTTGCGTGTTTTCACCCATCTGAAACAGAGTTTTGATGCCACAATGTTTAGTAGTTAATGTGTTTTGGTAGCTGGTAGGATTTGCTGTAGCTTCAACGTTGTTTTTTTTTTATTATTTTTTTTTTTTATTTCATGTGTCTGCTGTAAACTTGTAACTTGATTTCTGAGTAGTAGAAAAGCCATTCTCCAGAAGCTTGCCAAATAAAGTCTTCCAGGTAACGCATGAAAAGAAGAGGAGGATGATTTTGCTCTATGGTTCTATGATACATATTTATAAAATGTGAGTAATGGAAGAAATTAATCTACAGGTTGGCAATATCCAGTCATGTCCTTGGATGGAAGAGAGAACTTTCACAACCCTAAAAGGAAAAAGCAGGAGACACAGTCCTCCCACCCTGAAAATAGCTACAGAAAGCATGGTGATGCAATACCCAACATGTCTACATAGCTCTGTGCTTCCCCTTTTAGGAACATCACCAAATTGCAGGGCCCCCTTCAAGGAGGTCCAGATCCAAATGCAACGACACATCATGGGTTGTTCCTGAGAGAGATCAACGTAGGATCATCACCAGCACGACAGCAGCAGCTCTGCACAATGCCAAACTGCTGCGCTACAGCTACATGAATCTGGCACAGGGGAGAATGTCCAAGACAACCAAGATCAGTCTGGGTCCCCAAAACAGTTCTGCTGCACCACACTGTACCAGTTCCCATCCAGTTTATGAATCCTTGTATCCATAAATCAGTGGTATCATTTTCTATCTGGAGAACAATGTGATCTCAAAACTCAGAGGAACCGATTTTAGAAGCCTCCAGAAACCTGTCAGAGATAAGTCAGTGTGACATTTGTCACTGACAGAGCTGGGTTCGTGGAGACTTGTGACACTGCTCATGGCAGCAGGTTAATGTCTTTTGCTGGAGTGTAAAATTATTTGGCTTTTCCTGAAAACACTTTAAGGGCATGAGGCAGCCTCTTGCATCATACTCTCCATATTACCAACCCTAAACTTTGAATGAATCTGTCTTCCAGATGAGATTTGTAAAAAAATAAAAGAGGTTTCGATTTCCACTGTTCAGTTCATATTCTGAACCTTAAAATGTCAGCAAATATAATGTCTAAAAACACACTAATTAAAAGAAACTACAGAATGACACCTTATCTTAGGAAAAAGTATTTCTAATAAAAACACAATGTGTAACGCAGAGCATGTGAAATTTGACATACATTTCCCTATAATACCAGCTTTATTTAATTAGATACAAACATTATCTGCAATTTAAAAGCTATACATCTTCTACCTTGTGCATTGTCATTGCAACATTTCCTTTTGATTGCCACAGATTGTCTCTGAGTTCAGGGTAAGCTTTCTGTCTACTCTTGGAGTACCAACACTTCTTTTTGTAATGATCTTTTGTGACTGAAAAGGATGACTGATGGTATTTTTTCCCAAGACACTTTTAATTGAATGTTTGACAGTTTTCTATTACTTTAAACATTTCACATACACTATTTCTGTGCTTAGTGTCTGTCTTCATTTCATCTGTCTTCTCAGCCAAGGTTGGGGGGAAGAAAAAGGTATTTTATCATCTACTTTAAAAGAGGGAAGGCGGAAAGAGTGCTTTTCTGTTTCTTTCTACATAGATTCTCTTGGGTAAAAAGCACAACAAAATTATTCATATATTAAATACTAGCTATATATATGAGGCTGATTTTTATTCATATAAATAATAAATTTTAAAATTATAATTCATCAGACTTGTTCCTCACATTTAATCCTCATGAACAAGTCTCTACTGTGTTAAGCAAAGTTAAGACAAGCATGCCTTGGCATTTTAATTCTACTAAAATTCTACTAAAATGCACCAAGGTGTTGGTTTGCCTTTTTCTCCCCCAGCAAATGAGCATGTATATTCACAGTATTATGAATTAACTACTGCAAGCAGCCAAACTGCAAGTATGACTTCAGCACAAAACCATGGATAGTTTACAACTCAATTTCTGAATGAGAAATATCTTAAAATATTCTTTCAGAAGTTTTAAAAGTAAGAAAAGAGTTTCTCATTGTTGGACAGAAACGTGTATTAATTCTACTTTCCCTTGAGTTCTAAACTTAAAGTGGAAGATGAAAAGCCCTAGACTTTTGTTTTGAATATATGTTTGAAATATTCACAGAGCCTGAAATTTTATAAGGAAGATTCATTTCCGCAATCCGTTGACTTTAAAATAAATGCAGTAGAATTGTCAAAATAATTCCCACATTTAAAAATGTTTTGTTTGCTTTCAATAAAATGTGTAAATTTTCCTTGCTGACTTTGAAGTTTTATATTCATATTTGTAACTGCAAGTAATTTTTAAAAAATTGAAGGTAAAACAAAATTTTTAAGAATTATCAAGACAAATCATATTCAGACAAATATATTCACGGATTAAAGAGTTCACATGTTCATCAAGCAGAAGAAAAAAATCACTTTATACCTAGCTAAAGGAATGCAGTTTACTTTTTTTACAAACAATAGGCTGCAGGGTTCTTTCTATTTCTTCGGTTTGTGGTCTGGAAGAAGAGTTGTGTGCCCTCAGTGTTTACACAACTCTTTTGTCTGCTTACAATGGCCCCATTCCAAAGGGCAAATGTAAAAACCTGCTCCCTGTATCTCACAGTGAAGGTGAAAGCTTCTTTCAAGTGCTACACGAATCTCCCCAGCTCCTTTCAAAATAGTTTCCAAGACCTCTGAAAAAATTCACCCTTTAAGTAATAAGAATATTTTGTCTCCCCACTGTGTTTAAAGTCCATCAGAAAATAGGCCCCTGTTTTAGGGGAATATTTACAGTGCGTTCTGTGGTGCAGACTTTCCTTAAGGCAGCTCTGAGTATCTCCCCTTGAAACTGGAAGCAGAAGCAGCACATGAAGAGGGCCCCACACAGCAATCCAGCTACTCAGCCCAGCACAGTGTCCTCCTGGCACCCCACTCCTGAACTTCTCTCGCTGCCTTGTGGACAATTCTCACTTGCAGCTGGCTCGAAGAGCTCTGTCCCATGTTGTATTGCACCCCTGTGTGTGAACACACCTCAGGTCTTGATTTGGGGCCTGTCAAGTGCCTTCTTTTGCACGCCTCCTTAGCATTTGGCAAGCATTCTTCTCTGGTTTTACTGATTGGAGGTAAATTACTGTGAAGATTCCAGCTGGAAAACTGAATACGAACGAACTTTCTATTCAGGATTCAGTAGTGAATCCCTATTAGCTTTGAAGTTATGAAATGATCCTTCATTTCTCCCTTTTATATCATACTATGAGTCATTAACATCCAAAGAGGGCTAGTATCCTTGCTTAAATAAAAACCTACCGTGTTTTTATTGTAAGTTTTCAACTCAGGACAAGCATTGTCTCCTGTGGTGGAGTACCATTAAAAGTAGAGACTGCTATAAAACTATTTGGAATTTCATAACCTTATAATGGCGGTTTTGGGCTTGGAGTATTTTTGCATTTAGTGGATGGCTACGTAAGAAAAAAAACCTGAATATAGATATTTTTAGAAGGGAAGGGGAGGGAAGGGAAGGGAAGGGAAGGGAAGGGAAGGGAAGGGAAGGAAAAAGGAAAAAGATTACAACCTTCCATTATTATTGTTCTTATTCAATTTTTACTATAACAGTAAGCTCAACTGTAGAAAACAGAAATCGCTGATATAAGAACCACAAGAAAAATTCTTGTCTCAGTCAACTGATGCAAGCCACATTGATTTCAAAGGAAGCTTCAGACATGTAACTGAGGACAAAATTAACCCCAGAACTTTAAGTCAAGGTCTTGTTTCACACATGAGTCTAAATCAGGTCAAGAAATTCCTGAGCTTTTGTCGTGTTGTCAGTCAGGCGTTTTTCAACAAAGAAGCTATTATTTTTTTCTGGGAAACATAGTGTCTTCCAGCAAAAAAAAGTTCTCTACTCTCCAGGCAATTTCTGATGATGATGCATAAGACGTAAGAAGGCTCCTTTCATCAGTATTTAATTTTTGTTGTTCTATGTCTGTCTTAAAAAAATCATTTGCCTTTCTCACATATCTTATTTCTTTCTGAACTATTTACTTAGGAGTTATATTCCAGGTTATACTCTTTCATCCGTGCACCTATATTCTGCTCAACCATAATGGGATTTAGTGCATGCAGTCTGCAAAATACTGATGTTTATTATTTCATGCAGGCAAACACTTGTTAGAGTAGCATCTGCCCCACTCAAAACAAAAAAGTCCGTATTTTGCCACTGTAGCTGGTTTAATAATCACTCCTTCTACATATACAACTGCAATAGCATTGTACAGCAAACCAATTCTAGGCCAGGAGCAGCACCTTCCATGCTATGTTCCCCAACTGTCTTTCCACAATAGCAGAATCCCACAGATTACTGGTTGAAGATACATAGATACCTAACTTGACCAAGTATTCTGCAATGTAACAATCCCAACTATGCTACAGGATATGGGAACACCTGCTGAACTGGCTGATACTAATAGCAGAGAGCAGGAGGTAGTCAAGCTTGACCTCTAAGTCTTCCTTTTATAGAATCATAGAATCATAAAATCATAGAATTGTTATGATTGGAAGGGACCTTAAAGATCACCTAGTTCCAACACTCCTGCCATGGGCAGGGACATCTCCCACTAGATCAGGTTGCTCAGAGCCCCATCCATACCTGGCCTTAAAAACTTCCAGGGATGGGGCTTCCACCACGTCCCTGGGCAACCTGTTCCAGTGTCTCACCACCCTCATGGTGAAGAACTTCACAGCCTATGGAGCGCTCTGCAGATGGTCTGCGGAGCAAGCAGCAAAATTTACAAATCTATCAACTCTCAGTCATCAGAGAGGAAGTTTAAAAGTGGAAGACCTTTGTTCAAAACATCTGGGAACTGTAGCAAAGTCTCAGCTCATGGATGGATTTGATAAACTTTGCAAAATCTATGTATTAAAAAATGCAAAGTATTTTGGAGTAGGAAGACAGAAGAATTACGTTCAGCTATTTATAATTTTTTTTCTGTCTGATTCATGACTTGCAGGACTTAATGGGAAATGAGGACAAAGTATTTCTTCTTGAAATAAAATTCATCACAGATTTCTAACTTTTAAATCCAAAAAAGTGCATTATGATCATCTATTCTGACCTTCTGAAAAATTATAGGCCATACAGCTTCTGTTAGAAATGTTTGCACTACAATTTTTTTTGACCTGCTTTATGTAGCTGAATTTTTCTCATATACCGGCAGATGTCTGCATTATAGACACTTACAACTGATCTAAGCACTTACTCTATCTTTATTGTCAGTGGAGAGAAACAGGTATTCTTTAGGGTCTGGCTGACCTGACCTATTTTGAGTGTCAACATTAGGATAGAGTAAATTGCATATTTAAAATGCCAGATGTAGGCATATGCAATGTAGGCATATACCTTTCCTCAGAACAATGTCATCAAGAATTACTAGGTAAAATGTTCAAAAACCAATTATCCATATTAAAATTGGGCACCTGAATTTTTCAGCATCAACTTCAGATCACTGGGAGTTGATATACTTCTCCTAGTTTAGGGAGATGTCAGCTACCTGCAAATTCAGGAGATTTTCTCCAGGCCATTCATTTTCAGAAGGGTACAAGGGTTTGGGGGAGTTCTCTTTTATTTGTTTTCATAGTTTTTCTTTCTCCACATAATCCTTTTCAAATCTACTCTTGTGTTTCATTTTAAAAAAACACTAAAAATTGAAAAGATCTAAACACAAGGATGTTTGCCTTTTTGTTCCTACTATTGTAAATATGGAGTAACTCTAGTAAAATAATGGAATCACATTAGATTTAAAATTAAGTCAGATATCTGTTACTGATAAGTAAACAGATTTAAAGTTTGTGCTTATTGCTCTAGAATCATGGAATCTTCATGGTTGGAAGGGACCTTTGAGGTCATTGAGTCCAACCATAAACACACACAAAAAAACCCCCCTACAATCTCTGCCACTAGAGCATGCCCTGAAGTGCCACATCTACACGTTTCTTAAATACATCTAGGGATGGTGACTCAACCACCTCCCTGGGCAGGCTGTTCCAGTGCCTGACCACTCTTTCAGTAAAGGAATTCTTCCTAATGTCTAATCTAAACCTCCCCTGCCGCAGCTTCAGACCATTTCCTCTGGTCCTGTCATTATTCACCTGGGAGAAGAGGCCAACACCCACCTCTCTCCAACCTCCTTTCAGGTAGTTGTAGAGGGCAATGAGGTCTTCCCTCAGCCTCCTCTTCTCCAAGCTAAACATGTCCAGCTCCCTCAGCCTCTCCTCATATGACTTGGTCTCCAGACCCCTCACCAGCCTGGTAGCTCTCCTCTGGACACGCTCCAGCACTTCAATGTCCCTCTTGTACAGAGGGGCCCAGAACTGAACACAGGACTCGAGGTGAGGCCTCACCAGTGCCGAGTACAGAGGCACCATCGCTTCCCTGCTCCTGCTGGCCACACTATTCCTGATACAAGCCAGAATGCTGTTGGCCTTCTTGGCCACCTGGGCACCCTGCTGGCTCATGTTAAGCTGGCCGTCCACCAGCACCCCCAGGTCCTTTTCTGACAGGCAGCTTTCCAGCCACTCTTCCCCAAGCCTGTAGCGTTGCTTGGGGTTGTTGTGACCGAAATGCAGGTTAGAGGTAGCTTTGGAGGAAATGTTCCAGCTCACACACTCACACATTGCTTTTAAGCAGAGCCAACCCTAAAAAAATTACCAGATGAACACAAAATTTCTTCTACTGGTTCCTCTTAACACATCCTGAATGATTAGTGACAGAAATCTCCTGCAGCCAAAGTTCTGTCAGAGCTTCGATCCACAGGGATTTATACTGCTGTTAGAAATTGTTGGTAACTCTTTCGGTTCACAGCTATCATATCTCTATTAATTCATACATGCCAATTTACATCTAAGCCAGAAGAGAGGTACTTTTATTTCATTTCCTTTCATGTAAATTAGTTTGGATACTTCTGATTTAAAGATAGTTAAAGTCACACTACCAGGCACGTCAACCACTTTGACGTAAGTGGGCAGCTTTAATCTCTATCTCACTGGGGCTCGTAGATAATTTCCCATAGGAGAATACAACGAATCACTTGATCTCAGCTAGCTTAGATGAAATTCTGAGGTGGAGAATATTGTATCTCACATCACTGAATTCCCTCCAGGTAGATTTACTAGGCACCCCCAGCGTTTTCCTGGTGTTTTTTACTAGTGAAAAATTAATCTTGCCAGAAAGTAACCTACTGTTTCAAAAAGCAGCAATATGTTAATTTCTAATCATATCTTTATTCCTTGCTTTTCAGAAATATGTGCAGCAGAGCTTTGAAAGAAGGTATACAAAAAGTACAGTACCACAAATTACAGAAACACACAAGCACATAAAATCTGTCAGAGACAGGAAAAGCAGCACAAGGATTTGAAGACACATCCTAGGATGGTAATTGATTTTAAGGAAAAAAATAAATTGTAGTAAAAGATGCATTTATGGTATGTAATATATTTTTAGCTTCTCTTCTCAGGGATTCCTTTCCATCCCCTATTAATGCTTCATTTAACCTCTGCTATAATTGGTCGTTAATACATGTGAATTTGTCCTGATGAATTTAGGAATTTGAGTTTACCTTTTTGTCAGGTTTTTTTTTGTTTTTTTTTTTAACTTGTATGTCACTTTTGGTAGTTTTATTTTATTGTTGGAATTCACACAATAGCTGCACTATTTTTTTCTGTTACTAAGAGTCTTGAAAAAAAGTGTAAACACTATGTTATAAAGAGCCTTTTGTTAATTTTGTTATTATTATTTTCATAGGCCACACTTAAGGTAAAAAAGCAGCCTGAAACAAAAGTATATGTATGATTAATCTTAAAGGTCTGACACAGCCCAGTCAGGGAAGGAAATTTGTAATCTAGCATTAAGGTTCTTAAGCCTGCTGATCAACAAATACTGTGGAAGAGATGTGGAAAAGCAATGAGCTACAGAAGAATAGTTTGTTCTCTGCACCTGTGCAGAGAGATCTTATACCTAGCAAAGACGTTGTCATTGACTTTATCAGCAGGAGGAATGCAAGCAATTGTTCAGGGGATAAAACAGTCTTCTTAGGGGGAAAAAAAACAAAAAAAGAAGACAATGCTATCTGAGCTCTTGTTTTAGTCCTTCGTTAAAGAGAAGGAAACAATTAGGAATAAGAACAATACTGAATGGGAAAAAACTATGGGGGAAGATATCAGTATAAATCAGATCCTCCTTAGTGCAGAAAACTAGTAAGAACAGTAAACTAATCAAGGGGGAAACTTCAGTTGGAAGAAAAACTGCAATATGAAAGAAAACTGCAGTTATTTAGTTAAATAAGGAGTGAACAAACCTTGGGAATAGCATAGGCCCACTATTGAACGAAGACGATGGTACTATTAACAATACACAGAAAAGGCAATCTTATTCAAATATACAACTTCTTTTCCTTTCTCATTTAATGGAAGATAATATACACACACACACATCTATCACAGGAGGAATATAAGGCCCTTTTTTATTCTTTAGCAAGTAACAGTTGTCTCCTACCATAAATATTTAAAAAACAGCAAACCTGCTGAATCTTTATTCAACAGTCTGTATTCCAAAGCATTAATGGAGATCTTTGGCTTTAGCCCGCAATGTGCTCTCGCAGCAAAGAAGACAAATGGTATCCTGGACTGCATTAGGCAAAGTATTGCCAGGAGGTTGTGGAAGGTGATGCTTCCCCTCTACTGAGCACTGGTTATGCCACACCTGGAGTGCTGGGTCCAGTTCTGGGCTCCCCAGTACAAGAGAGACATAGACATGCTGGAGAAAGTCCAGCAAAGGGCCACAAAGGTGATGATGGGACTGGACAGGAGCATCTCTCCTATGAGGAAAGCCTGAGAGAGATGGCACTGTTTAGCTTAGGGAAGAGAAGGTTTGGGGGAATCTTGTCAGCGTATGTAAATACATGAAGGAAGAAGACAGAGCCAGGCTCTTTTCGGTGGTGCCCAGTGACAGGACCAGAGGCCATGGGCACAAACACAACAGGTGCCATCTGAACATCAGGAAACACTTTTTTACTGTGACCGAGCACTGGCACAGGTTGCCCAGAGAGGTCGTGCAGTCTCCATCCTTCAAGGTATTGAAAAGCTGGGCGTTGGACCAGATGACTTCCAGAGGTCCCTTCCAACCTCAAACAGTCTCTGATTCTGTGACTGACAAGATTTTTTTTTCTTTATTTTCTAAGATATGAAGCATATTCTATCATCACTGCCCTTAAATTACACATTCAGCTGTCTTCCTTGGATTTATTAGATCATTTTCTTAGGTATCATGTAAATTTTGAAGGGCTAGTCCCTAGAAAAATATGAACCTGATGCAAAAGCCATTGAAGACAGCAGGGTCCTAAGTGACCACATAATCTAATTTCCACACTTTTGTTCTACTCACTGAATATAATAACATAAGAACAGTAAAAGAACAGAATGAAGACAAGGACAAAAAGATTATGTGGGCACTTGGGAGGTTAATGCATGTGGTTCTGCTTTTTTCATAAGCTAATACATAATTATTTTCTTCAATTAGATGAAATCAGTTAAAAAGCTTAACTAATCAATTACTGAAGAAAACTTAAACAGCGAAAAAAAAAGCCCCCAAGGACCTTAATTTCACATTATTTAACAAGATAACAAAGGCAAATCAATGCTAGTCATGTACTATGTGCCGTAGGAAAAACTTTCCTCTTTAAAAATTTGTCTGGGTAAGCTAGACTTTTCTAGCGTCACCACTTGATTCCTTAATGAACCTTTAGAAGATTGTTTCTGGTACTCAAGCATAGAATCATAGAATCATAGAATTGTTAGGGTTGGAAGGGACCTTAAAGATCATCTAGTTCCAACCCCCCTGCCATGGGCAGGGACACCTCCACTAGATCAGGTTGCTCAGAGTCCTATCCATACCTGGCCTTAAAAACTTCCAGAGACGGGGCTTCTACCACCTCTCTGGGCAACTTGTTCCAGTGTCTCACCACCCTCATGGTGAAGAACTTCCTCTTAATGTCCAGTCTGAATCGACCCATCTCTAGTTTTAATCCATTCCCTCTAGTCCTACCATTACCTGACATCCTAAAAAGTCCCTCACCAGCTTTCTTGTAGGCCCCCTTAAGATACTGGAAGGCCACTATAAGGTCTCCTCAGAGCCTTCTTTTCTCCAGACTGAACAACCCCAACTGTCTCAGTCTGTCCTCATAGGAGAGGTGCTCCAGCCTTCTGATAATCCTCATGGCACTTCTCTGGACACGTTCCAGCATGTCCATATCTCTCTTGTGGTAGGGGCTCCAGAACTGGACGCAGTACTCCAGGTGGGGTCTCACGAGAATGGAGTAGAGGGGGAGAATCACCTCTCTCGACCTGCTGCCACGCTTCTCCTGATGCAGCGGAGGATATGATTGGCTTTCTGGGCTGCTAGTGCACACTGACGGCTCATGTTGAGCCTCTCGTCCACCAGCACCCCCAAGTCCTTTTCTTCAGGGCTGCTCTCCAGCCAGTCGCTGCCCAGCCTATATTGGTGCTTGGGATTCCCCCGACCCAGATGGAGAACCTTGTACTTGGTGTCGTTGAACTTCATGAGGTGGGCATGGGCCCACCTCTCCAGCCTGTCAAGGTCTCTCTGGATGGCATCCCTTCCCTACAGCATGTCAGCCACACCACCCAGCATGGTGTCGTCGGCAAACTTGCTGAGGGTGCACTCTATGCCACTGTCCATGTCGCTGACAAAGATGTTAAACAAGACCGGTCCCAGTACTGATCCTTGAGGGACTCCACTTGTCACTGGCCTCCACTTGGACATGGACCCATTGACAGCCACTCTTTGGGTGCAGCCATCAAGCCAGTTCTTTATCCACTGAATTGTCAGTCCATCAAAGCCATATTTTATCAGCTTGGAGATCAGGATGTCATGTGGGACACTGTCAAAGGCTTTGTTCAGGTCCAGGTAAATGATGTCAGTTCCTCTCCCCTTGTCTATTGATGTTGTGACCTTCTCATAGAAGGCCACAAGGTTTGTCAGGGATGATTTGCCGTTGGTGAAGCCGTGTTGATTGTATCCAATCACCTCTTCATTTTTCTTCTGCCTCAGCAGTGCCACCAGGAGGATCTGCTCCATAATCTTACCAGGCACGGAGGTGAGACTGACTGGCCTATAGTTCCCTGGTTCCTCCTTCTTTCCCTTTTTGAAAATGGGGATTATGTTTCCCCTTTTCCAGTCAGTGGGGACTTCACCAGACTGCTATGACTTTTGGAATATAATAGAGAGCAGTTTAGCAACCTCATCCACCAGTTCCTTCAGTACCCGTGGGTGTATCCGACTGGGTCCCATGGACTCGTTCACTTTCAGGTTCATCAGATGGTCACGAACCTGATCTTCGCTTGCGATGGGCAGTTCTGTCCAACCCCTGCCATTGTCTTCTGTGGCTCCAGGAGTGTGGCTGGAGCCCTTGCCAGTGAAGACTGAGGAAAAGAAGTCGTTGAGAACCTCGGCCTTCTCCATATCACTTGTCATCAGCTCCCCCATTTCCTTTCTGAGGGGGCCCACACCCTCCCTAGTCTTCTTCTTACCATTAATGTACCTATAGAAATTTTTGCTGTTTCCCTTGATCTCCTTGGCTAGATTTAATTCTAACTGAGCTTTACCTTTTCTCACCAGGTCTCTTGCTGTTCGGACAGCTTCCTTGTATGCCCCCCATTCCAGCTGTCCTTTCTTCCACTTCTTATAAAGTTTCTTTTTGTGTGACAGTGTGTCCAGAAGCTCCCTGTTCATCCAGGCAGGTCTCCTAGCATTCTTTCCTGCCTTCGTTTTTGTCGGTATAGTTTGCTTTTGGACACGGAGAAGGTGATCCTTGAATACTGACCAGCTGTCCTGGGCCCCCCTTCCCTCAAGAGCTTTGTCCCACGGCACTTCAGCCAGCAGATTCCTGAAGCGATCAAAGTCTGCATGACTAAAGTCCAGGATCGTAAGCTTGGAATACATCCTCCTAGTTGCCCTGAGTATCTTAAATTCTATCGCTTTATGGTCATGATATTTTGCCAGCTTTCACCAATAGTGTTGTATAGTCTTCTAAATAAAGACTACTAGTAGTGTATCTGTATAATCTTACAAGACTTGGAACCAGAACTTTTGAGTATTTTCATCATTGGTGAGGCACTCTGGAGAACAGGTGCTTTTTCTTTGTTGACCACTGGGAATGGCATTTCCAAATTGGCTGCAAGAGAATTTTCCAAAATTCATCAGAAGTCCTTCTGGCTGACTCCCTCCACTTACTTCTGTGTAGTGCCCAGTAACATCATCTGATTTCGTTGAAATATATTCCACTTGGAAAATATCTGTTTTCAGACAAGGTCTTTATTAATAGTCTCTGTTTTCATCAGTACTCTGTTACAACTGCTGACCATTTCTTTTTTAAAAAACAGTATCCTATTTATTTCTATTTGTGCACCTTCCCATCGCAGTCATTATGTCCTGCTATAACTTTCTCCAGTAGTTCTGAGAGTAGCAGGAACTCTTTTTGTTTTCTCCAGGAAGATGCTATACCTTGAGACAATTCTCAGCCACCTTTTCTTGGATCAAGCACAGGATTAAGACTTACGTGACAGGTTATAGCTACAAACATTGTACAAATACAGATTCTCTTTAGAGATACTTTTCCAAAAATTCAGTGATCCTTTCTGTCTTCATTTCTTTCTAAATGCCTGTGCATTTTCCTTTCTTAAAGATGCACCTCTATTTTATCCTTACCACTGTGTAACTGCAGAAATTCCAGATGTGGTATCTAGAGAATTTCATCAGTAGTTATTTTGTATTTACTTCCAGGTAATTGATTAAAAAGATGAATAGCCTTAGGTTTAATTCTGGTCCCTCTGGAACCTCATAGGAATAACTCCATTCACAGTAGTTACGTTTGTCAACTACTATTGGATATTTGCCAAGTGGTCAGGTCCGTTTAAAATGCTGCTTACTGTAATGTGTAGCACTGATTATTCTTCAAGAAAATGCAGTGAGGTGCTAAGTAATATGCTATGTAGTAATTTTATCAAACAAACTTTCTTACCTTCAGAGGATGAACTCATCATGTATGTATAATGTCTGTTCTTTCTTCCTGTATTTAGCCTATATTTTGTCTAAACCCCTCTATTATTAACTACTATGTTAAAAAGCAATCTAGAGTGTCTGTCCTCACATATAAGCATCTTGCCAAGAGGTTTTAACCTGTCATTGTGGACAGCAGAACTGACTTGTCTGTAACGTCATATTATTTTAACATTACAGTCTATCCCCTTTCTAATCCATTTAATACAAACCACAGTGATTTAATATACACTGTTCTTTCTCCCCCAGAATGTTGTACCAAACTGCATAAAATGCGATGTACACCATCTATCAAAACAGTAGTCTGTATCAGCCAAACCTGTAACTGAATAAAATAATGAAATGGGGTTCATTTCACAAAACATAGTTTCTATAAAGCTGTACTGGCCTGTAATTAATTACATTCTAGTACTTCACTTTTTTATCAGCTGAATTCTATGTCATTTTTTGTCTGATTTTGATAGAGATTGATGCTAGACTAAGTTATCTGTAATTACTGTTCATTCCCCTTGTCTTACTAGCACAATATCAGCACTTTTGCAGTCTTTGCCTGTATCTCTGCCTGTATCAGCAACCACAGAATTACTGAAAAATTGTATTTGGAAGAAACCTCTGGAGGTCATCTGGTCCAGCTCAAGCAGGGCCACCTAGAGCCACTTGCCCAGGACCATGTCCAGACATCATTTCAATACCCTGAAGGATGGAGGCTGCACGACCTCTCTGGGCAACCTGTGCCGGTGCTCGGTCACAGTAAAAAAGTGTTTCCTGATGTTCAGATGGCACCTGTTGTGTTTGTGCCCATGGCCTCTGGTCCTGTCACTGGGCACCACCGAAAAGAGCCTGGCTCTGTCTTCTTCCTTCATGTATTTACATACGCTGACAAGATTCCCCCAAACCTTCTCTTCCCTAAGCTAAACAGTGCCATCTCTCTCAGGCTTTCCTCATAGGAGAGATGCTCCTGTCCAGTCCCATCATCATCTTTGTGTTGCGTGAAAAGGGGCCAAGCAGTTTTGGCAGAAGATAAACCCCCTTGCGTTCTAACACTCCTCACCGAGGTGGGAGGCCAGGTGTGGCTAGGTTTAAATTCTGAATGATGCCCAATTCAGCACTATCAGTCCAATCGCGTTTAATATGTATTAAACTATTACGATTTGGGTACACTAATAGTGGACTGCACCTTCAGTCCAGTCGTGCTCCTGAACTAGCACGGCCTCTCTGTAGTTTTGGTCGCGTTCAGTGAGAAAGCGAAACGACTAGCTACTTAAACAGTGCAGTTTATTTAAACAACAGATATACAGGTTCTTTAGGATTGCCGGTGATAAATACACTGTCTGCAAAGCACGTGCAAATAAAGATATTGCTAAGTATACAAACGCGCGACAAAATTATAAACGGTACAGCCTGGCTATAAATGTAGGGTAGAGATTCTCTAGAGAAATTTCTAAGTCCCCAAGAAAGCGCTCGGTGTAATCGAAGTCTTACCCAAAGGCGTCCTTATGGGGGGGAAGAGAGGCTCAGCCCGTCGACTGATCCCGGAAATCAGCGGTGGAATTCTTCGCGATGGTGTCTTCCCTGACATCCCCTTTCTCTTGGGCTATTTTTATATTATTTTTTTATCTTCAAAGTGGAGTTTGAGTGACTTTAGTCATACGTACTTTTATTATGATTAATGTATTCAAGGAGGAGTGTTCACCCCTCGGGGGCGGATAGCCTCCGGGATGGAGGTGTGTTTTGGTACGTCGTGGTGAGCAAAGTTCGCACAAAAGGACAGCATTTCATCAACATTTGACGAAATGTTGGCTCGGGTAGCGTGTAGGCCGCTTATCAGTTCCATAGTACCATCTCATCCCCGTATCTGCTATTCGTCACAAGGGAAGGCCACGGAACAAGCGCGTTCCGTTCCATCCCTCGTGTAGTTTCGCAAACAACCTTGTACAGGGAATCACAGATGTTGCATTCTTCGTGTGCTAGCTGCGGCTGTATTCTACCTCAGAAGCCTCTTGATTTTATGACTTTCCTTAATGTGTGAACAATGCTGTATTTTTGTATTCTTGGCCAATTTAGTAATTATTCCACACCCTTTGCTGGACTTTCTCCAGCATGTCCATGTCTCTCTTGTACTGGGGAGCCCAGAACTGGACCCAGCACTCCAGGTGTGGCATAACCAGTGCTCAGTAGAGGGGAAGCATCACCTTCCTCAACCTGCTGGCTCGTCTATGAGCTGGATGGGAAAAGCACTTCAAAAGGCAGGGGATATCTGTAACAGAAATAGATCCATTTGTCCATATGATATACTTTATTTTAAGGAACTTGAAATCTACAGGATTTCCACATGACTTCAGCTGTTTCTAGAGGGTCATGTAAGTGTTACAGGCAGAATGACTGTTTGTATTTGTAGACTGCTTGAAGCCTAGGCTCATTTCTTTCAGACGCAGCCCTGCAGTTTCATCCATGCCTTAGTCATTTCTAGACTAGAGTTCTATTGGCACAGTAAAAAAGTGCTACGTATTTTTGGTCCTAGATATAGTGCACCATTTGCTAAGCACTGCTTTTTCTTTATGAAAGCGTATTATGTGTGCGCACTATGATCTGTATTAGCTGTTGTTGGAGCTGTCAGATTGGTATTATGATTTGGCTTTAGATCTATAGCAGCTGGAGCCCCACACATATAAGAGACTTACCTGTCTTTCACCCTCTGCTGCATCTCTATAATTCTGAGATGAGACAAAGCTGACCTGAACTTCAGGGTAAATAAGAAAAAGTAGCTGGCATCTTTTTATTACCGTTTCACCGTCTCTGGTACTGTTTCTTGTCTTGGTTCATAACATCTGGAATCTGTTATTTTTTTTCAGGACATACCATCAAATCAATCATATTTTTCTGTGCTCACAAAAAACACAGCAGTTAGTTAAAGCTTGACAGCAATAGTCTACAGACGCTGCAGGAAGAATAATTATTTTAGTTACATTTCTTTGTTGTTAGGATCCTTGATGTGACTGAGGCTAGCTGAAATGTATTAATTTGCTTTTAATATGATGGTACCCAGAATGCTAGATGCATGTTTTTCATTGTAGGGTTGAAAAATTCAGATAAACAAATAAATGGATAAAAAAATAAGAATGGAGACATTTTCCATGGACCGTGAAAAGTAGTAAACTACCAATTTAACATTTATAGAACAATCTGATCTTTTATTTCTGGCTTCGTAATGACTAATTGCTTAATTTAATCCTTTTTGCTGCTCCAGTAATTTCTCTGATTTTGTTGCAAATTCAACATTAACATACCATATCTGTAATAACTTTACAGCTTTATTTAAGGTCCTTTCTTCTAAATTTACCATATCTGATATATTGGTTAGAATGAGTAGAAATGGCTTGCCATTTGCATTAGGTTTTTTGGTGAAGCATTTTGCAGAAACAAAATACGCATTTTTTTACTACAGAGCTTAGTTTGACTATTTAAATCATCAGCTGTGAAATTAATGCTTTTTATTAATCTACTATCTTGATTAACTTTTCTTTCAAGAGCCAATAAAACCCCACTTAAAGCAACTCATTTCAACTATGTATCAAAATATGTTTCTGTAATTAAACTGAAGGCGAAAAAAACTGTCCTCATGGGTACCTTCAGTTCACTTTAACTTGGATCAAATGAACACTGTTTTGGGGAATAATCTGCAGCTCACGTACAGAATAGATATGTTCTCAGTATTATGAAATATTTTCACAATGGTGGTATCTTGGATACTTAGGCAGAATCACAGTGCAGTTGACTTAAATATTGTAAAAATTCGGGGTTTAGAAAGCTTTCATATTTTAGAAATTAAAAAAATGCATGAGACTGGCAATCTCATAATACAGTACTTTTTAGTTTTTGGTTTAGGTGTTGCAGTCTGTAATCATATAAAACTCTGCCATCACTTTCACATAGGGACTTTGCTGAGTTAAAACCATCTTCATTTTAACCCTTCAGGCTGAATCAACTTGTTGCTTTTCACTTCTAGAGATTACTCAGTCTCAAAGAGAATTTTATTGTAGAAATTCATTACTCTCTAAGTATGTTATGATTTTACAGTATTAGAAGAATATCAGAAAACTTGTGGGCACCTTGAATGGTTTTTCTGCAGGTCATGAGAGGTCCACTAAGTAAGGGAAGTTCCTTTCTTGTCCTATGTCCCACATCACATAGACACATGTCACAATTACATTAGGAGACTGTCCCCTTTCAGAATATTTGCAATAGGAAGAGACGCTAAAGGAACTACAAACGTTAACAAATGCAAATAGTCCAGAAACTTTTACATTTTTCAAATAATGACTGGGGCGGAAATATTTTTCTTCAGGGTTCAGGTCCCAGCAAAACATCGTTATTATGTGTCACCAAACAATTGCAAGTAGAGGCTATAATTGTTGAAGGTAGGAGGGAAAGCTTGGCTAAGAGTTTATTTGAAATGCCTCAAGGCAATTGTTGGTATTTTTTCAGGGAGTGGGGCAAGGCCCATAAATTATAAATTAAACAGATATTTTTAAAAACTCACTAGTGAAATTCTGTCCCTAATGTAGTCAATGGGATTTGATTTTATAATTTTTTGTGGGTTTCGTTGTTTTTATTTTGCTCAGGGTTTCCCACTACAGACAAAAAAACCCCTGAAAATGGCATCTTCGGGTACTTTCAGCCAACGCTGTGTTGGCCTCTTTTAGACAATTTTAGGAAAAGATTCAACAATCAAGCTCATAATGAGAAGCTAAACTTTATCCTTACCAGTGGAGATACAACCTTCATAATACATATCACCCAATAATCATGATGCTGAAGCATTAGCTTTGTTTGCCTGCTGCTTGAGGGCTGACTGCATAAACTCAGTGATGCCAGAAAAGGAACACCCACACATGCATCCCTTTCTCCATTGTTTGTACACTCTGCATTCTTCAGTTATAACAAAAAGATCAATATGTATTTCACATTTTAGTTTCTGCCTGCTATTCACATTTTCTCCAAGGCCCTATATTGTATATTCCCCTGTTGTTTTATTGGATTTATAACATTGGTTTTATTTGTTTTCTATTACAGCACAGATAATAAAAATACGTAGCATGATTCTGGGCATATACAAAGAGCACAAACACTGAGTGGGAATACAAAGTTTTGCTTTTTTTGCCTCACAAGAGGAAAAGTGTGATGGAAAATATGACCTATAAACCCTCACGAGACAGTGAATAAACAAGAATTGTCATTAGGGTTCAGCGCTGGATATTGGTAGTTCTCTCAGGCTCTGCTTCTAATTCATTAAGTGCTTTCAGTTTCTGGTGTTTGCTCCTGTTATCAAATGGAAACCCAGGTCCAATAGGTCTCTTATCATGTCTGGGGACAGAGAGTGGCATCCACGAAAGTTATAAAAATCCTGTATGCAAACTAAGAATTGCATTTATCATAAGATATTCTAAACACAGAGAGATATGTGGAATCACGTCCATCTCTGTAGTTTAGGCAGGTGTCTTTGGATCCAGAGGCTGGGTACATCAACCTTCAAGAAACAAAGCAAAGCTGACTCTTAAGAAAAAACATTCTGCTGTCCTATTCCTTTTATAAGTGCCTGGCAACTCTATCATTCAAAGACCAGTCTGGAAATTTGAGGCTAATTTTGTGGTCCTTAAAGTAAAGAGTCTCAACAAGATAACACAAGATAACACAGGTATGAGCTGATGCCATCAAAGGTGAATGACCTCATGACTAGGGGGATGGGAGAGGGGGAAGTGGGGTTCCCAAAGGTATCCTGAGGTAACCTAACACTAATGATCATGGTAGAAATCACACCTCTGTGAGGAGACCTTACATGTTAAAGGTCAGACCACCTTTGTATAATGAACTAGGCACTAATCCGAGCATGTGCAGAAGGGCATTAGGTATATAATTTAAAGGTGATCAATGAACAAATTTTGTTCTTGTTGTAAACTGTATAAACGCATACAGCCCCTCTGAAGAGGTGCACTAGCTTTGCAAGCTATCGCCTGGCACCCCTTTCTGTGCAGGACTGCATTAAAGGTTGGAAGGTGGATCTCGACTCTTGTGTACTCACTGGCTCCTGCACACGGGGCACCAACCTAGACCCCGACTAAGGGACAATGACTTCATTTGCACGCTGAGCAGTTTCAAGCTCCACGTCTTCCCTTGTAAGAAGCTCAAAGCTGAAAAGCTTGAACTATTTCATGGAAATGCTTTTTGGCTGTGAATGCTCTAATGAGTAAGCTACTGTGTGAGAGGTAAACAGCCCCTATGGTGATTGTTTTTCCTTAAAAAGTGAGCACATTGCATTTCATGAAGGATGTAGCAACATCAGACTCACAAACAGCCCTAGAAGCAGAAGACAGGTCTCCTCTGTTCTGGCATGTCTACGCAGCCCATTTCTTCTCTTTGCCATTTTATACCTTGACACCTAGGAAACAGAAAACAGATTTAAATCCTCTGAATTGTGAGAGGAAATCAAACATGGATCATGTACTTCTTGGCCAAATGCCCCAAATACACGACTGTTACGGGAAATGGCGGGTGAAACAACCATCATTGTTTCCCTTCTGACAGAGCAAGAGCAAACTTCTTTTCCATAGTATCCCATGTTTTTAAGCTGTTATGGCTGAAGCACATTTTGTTAAACTCAAATTGTTGTATTTTGAAATAGGAGACTGAGAACTGTTAACGATGTAGCAGTTTGGGCCACTCTCTTTTAGATTGCAGCTTATTTCTTTTTCAGGCTGCAGGTGTTTAAATCCACGTATCTACCAGCTGCCACCCAGAGGCTAGGGAGAGCTTAGGCAGGGCATGCCTGTGTGTTTAAATCGGTTTTGGAGGTTTCTCTTATTTAGTAGACCAAAATATAAGGAATGATTGAATTTGTGGATCACTAAAACTTCCTAGCACTTTTTCTTAGTTTTGGACTTAAAATTTCCACCTAAATCCTGTTTCAGGTCCTTGTTTCAATGTAGTGTATCAGGGTCTGATCCCACCATCATTATCTCTATTTAATTACTACTCCTGATGTCAAAAAGCTATGAATTAGACCCTTAATATGGTTTGCAAATAATTGTTCAATATTTTGGTAAAATTTTAAGAACTACTATTTCTGTTATGATAGAATTTGAAAAAAAAATTAGTAAAAATTGATAAAAAGTTGTTACATTTTTATTTTCACCACTAGTATATTTCTTGATCTATTGACCTCACTGTCCTCAAGATCAGTAAAACCTTCTGCATGCTATCTCTTGGGACAAATAGGAGCAAAATGAAAATGTCTCATATGAATTCTCTCTACAGTGTTTTCTACCAAGAAAGATGTTAGAAGTTTTTGGCTGTTTGTTTTGAAATTCTACCATAGAAAAAGCTCACTGTACTCAAGAATTACTCTGTGTTATTTTGAGAAATGAAGGACAGCAATACAAATTTTAGGTCATTGTCCTGCAGAACACTCTTGAGGCCTCTTAAGATAATGATTTACAAGTGACAAGAACTCAGTGCCTCTCCACAAAGAGCTATGCATTATCCAAAAGAGGTCCCTAGAAAATAACTTAATAAGTTTCCCTCCTGGTTTAGAAAACATTGTAGGCTTTGGTCCTTCTCGCTGGAATGCTCAGACCTTTGATTTATGTGCATTATGTTTGTTATTTTTATGACAGTTCTTGATAAAATTCAAAACACCAGAACCACCCATGCAGAAACCTTGCTTTGAGAAAGGGATGCTGAACTGTCCCCTCTAGATAACAATCTTCCAGAAACGGCACCAGAATGAGTTTGTATTTATATGGAAAGCTGCAGAGGCAAAGCTGAATGCACTATCAGGCAAAAAAAAAAAAAAAAAAAAAAAAAGTACAGAAATCTTTAGGAGATGGAAACAAACATGCACTCGAGAGTCCTGAAATATAAATAATCCTTCATGGCTGGCAGGTCTGTATCTGACAATGAGAAACTTTGCTGAAGATCCTAGCTCTTAAAGGGTTTAAAATAACCATATTTGTCTGTTACTGCTTGCAATACAGGATGAGGAACAAGGTAGTGAGGGAAATACAAAGATTAAAGCTATACCTCGGGATAAGTGAGAAATGGACTGTTTTGTTTTATTATCCTGCTTCTGCTCCACTTCTTTCAATTTTTATTCTCTTCTTGTCTTTGTCAATTGAAAAAAAAAGTGATATGGTACCCTTTCTCAGGGTACTTCATTTTACAAATCCCACCAGCTTCAGCACACCTTCCCACCAAATTAAAACCATCTGACATATCACTTGGCATAGCTTTGCCTGTCAGAACTAGCTAAAACTTATCTGCGGGCCCCTTAGTATTTATCCTGCATCTGTATGAAATCTTTATTCTCTTGCAATGATGGGGAATTAGTCTTGCATTATTAAGCAAATACAAGTTTTTACATTGATGTGAGTAGAAGATCTATATTTCTGTGACTGCACTCTAGTGTCAGGCCTTTCTAAAATACTAGTCATTTGTGTATGCTGTTATGGGATAAACAGTGTTTCTGACATATGCAAGCTTGTTCAAGGCATTTCTAAACTCATAGGATGACAGAACTTCAGGAGACCTCTAGTCCAACCTCCTGTCTAAAACAGGGTTAGATATGTGGTCAGACCAAGCTGCTCAGAGCTTTACTCAGATCTTGAAACTCTCTAGGTTTGGAGTCTGTACAGTGTCTCTGGGCTGCCTCTCTCTGCTCCACTAGTTGGCCATCCTTATGGTGAAAAAGGCTTTCCTTTTATCAGGCCCTGCTAACTGATGTTGGGTTTGTTGACCATCACAACCTTGAAGTCTTGTTCAGCATTCAGCCAGTATCAGCCGGTGTACCCCAGCTGGTATCAGTTCAAGAGCCTTTTCCTTCTCAGGCAAAGGATTTTGCACTTGTCCTAATTGAATTTCAAGTTTCCCTTTAGCTCATGCCTCCAACCTCGCTAGGTCCCTTTGGATGGTAGCCCTGCCATTGACCAGAGCCTGTTCCCCCCAATTTGGCGTCATCAGCATACTTGACAAGAGAACTCTGTTGCTTCTTTGAAGCTACTGAAGAAGTTATTAAACAGGACAGTTCCCAGGACCAACCCCTCCAGCACTTTACTTGTTACCAGCCTCCAGACAGAGTATGACTGATTAATTATGACCCCTGAGGGTCATTCTGATCATTCATTTAGTAGTCCACCCTTCCAGACCGTAACTTCCTAACTCATGTACAAGAACATTTTTGATACCAGTGGAAGCCTTACTGCACATAAAGTAAATGACATCCACTGCTTTCCCCAAGCCAGTCTCTCTGGTCTCTCCCACAAAGCCAGTCTTATAACAGAAGGCAGTCTGGTTTGTCAGGCATGATTTCCTCTTGGTAAATCCAGAAGTGTGTGCCAAGAGGCCTTGCATCATGATTTGCCCAGGGCCTGAAGTGAGACTGACTTCCACACCTTTCCCATATCCTTTTTCAAAGATTTTTGCGACATTTGCTTTTTTACAGTTGTCGGGAGACTCTCCTGATCTCCGTGAACTTTTAAAAAGAAATGAAGTGGTGAATATAAGAAGGATGTAGGAAAACTATGAGTACTTAAACAAAAAAAAGTTCTTGCAAAAATATTTTTATAAGATTTCCATCTGATCCAAGTTGGAATAACTGATGATGAGCGGACTGTAGCTCTATTCGTCTAACTGAATCTCAGCTTAAAATCCTTGCAGTATCTGATATGGATTTACAGCTGCACTTTTGCCATTAGAAGATACTGTGGAAAGGATCTTTCTCTTTCTCCTTACAGTCTGTGACAGTCTGATCTGTTTATTCTGACTATGTGTTGCACTCCTTTAGAAGAGTAAGTGGGTTAAATGTTCCTCTCTGGAAGAAGGAGGAGGTAATTCCTGCTTTGGAGAGCTTGGTCAGAGAGAGAGGCTTTCAGAGACACTGGAGCAGAACAAGAAAGAGAGAGTCACAGCAGAGAACTTGTCAGCCTGAGGGACTGCTGAGAACAGCAGGCACCAGATATACTAGCCAGGAGCCAAATGGGTCAGAAAGGAAACTTTCTGTGCACAAGAGAAGACTATGAGTGGACTGAAGGGTGTTTGATCGTATGCTGAATTTAAAGTAGTGATCTAAGCTCTGTCTTGAGCCAACAGAGAAAGAAGCATCTCTGGAGGACAATTTGTCTCATTTTTATTAGAGGCTTACTAGAGGCCATTCTCCACCACCTCTCCAGGGAAATGGCCTAGCCACTGGCCAAAACTATGTGCCTCAGATTTAGACAGTACAGACAAGTGAAATATGGCTCAGAGAATTTGTTCATTTTGCTCCGATATGTAGCTGTAAAATTTTCATTGTTATTATGAAGTAACAAGAATGTGCAAGAGTCACCAACATAGTTTTTAACTTTGAGATCAATAAGAACTTAGCTCCATGGCAGTGGCATATAAACAATTAGATTCAAATAGTTTGCTGTGATTTATATGCTTAAGTAAAGGCTTATCAGTATTCATTAAAAAGGTAGACGAGTTGTTATTTTTCCCCAAAAAGTCAGTCACACTTGGGTCAATTCAAAAGATAAAGCCAAAGATGTAGTCTGTATGCCAAAGTACTTTTTCTTGCAGTTTTTGAAAACACAAAGAAGGTAGCTATCATTTTTTGGAAATAAGGGCCTATTTTTTTTTCATTAAAAAAATGACAAAATATAGTGTATAAGCCTTTTATTTCCAATCAAAGTAAAGCACAAAATCAATCAGGAAATATTCTTGACCTCTATGGCTTTGTTAAACAAATTATTTGAATTGTCAAGAGAGTTTATGTTGCGTTTGTTATTTAGACAACATGTCATATGAAGTGTTTATTATCAAAGTCAGTGACTTCCCTTAGCATATTTACCAGTAAATCCCTATGTTTACAGAGCTTCCTCACTGGCTGCTTAACAGAAGTCACAAAGGTATGTGTACCTTTTTTTGAAATCCTTACGAAGAAGGATCAGAGAAACAGAAGCTTTCCACTGAATTAGAAGATACTTCTTTCATCTGAATGGTGATTTGTTGGCAGGAAGTTTTACCACTTAATGCCACATAGGGACAGTGTTTGTCCCCCTCTAGCCATCATCTCTTTCTTCCACTACTGCCATTTCCACGCACTTTGGATCATTCTCTGTGCTGTTAGTACTGCTGATAGGAACACAGAGATAAAGGTCATAAACCTGAAAAAGTTTCAGCAATTTTGGTAATATCTCATATTTGGACATTTTGAAATAGAATAACATCTTGGGTTTGTTGCTGTCAACAACATAACAAACTTGACGATAAAATACATATCTGCAAATGGTTCTAAACATCCAGCTCTACAAAAATGGTAGCCTGAATCTACCAATAGGCATTACAAACATGCACAACAGAGCCAAAGAAGGGCCAAGAAACAACATACAGACTTCACTTGCCAAGCATCTTAAATGACTGCATACAGTGTAAATCACAAGGTTTTTAAAAGAAGTTAAGAGAGTAGCCTGACATCTTTCTCTGTATTCAGAGCAAGAATCTAATTTTTCGAAGTTTAGACTATTTACATGAATAGGACTTTACTGAAAAAGCATACAACACAATAAACATGGACAAACAAATGGAACAGGAAAAGCAATGTTTCCTTGCATATAATAGACTACTCTGGGGACCAGAAGACAGAAATAGGTACAACATTGAAATGTTCATCAGTGGTCCTTAAAAACATAACAGTGTAGTTTCCATCTGGCAAGGGAGTTGCTATAAATTTATATTAAACCCAGAAAAACAGAGTTAAAGGAATTGGCTGAGTTGTCCTAGTATCTCTGCTAACCTGACACCCAGCTGGCAAAAGAGATACACCCAACAAGTTGTAGAATGCACTTGTGGCCACTGTTGGTGGAGATAACCATCAGAGAGGAAGAACTTCCAGGCTTCCTTTCCCTTTCAAACCGAAGAATGTTGAAATGGAAGGAATCATATGGCAGTGAGGTTTTTTAGGGTAGAATTGCAAAGTAAAAACAATGGATTTCAGGAAAGAAGACTTCAATAACCTCAGAGAATTGGTGGACTGCATATCCTGGGAGGTTAGTCTGAGCAGAAAAGATATTTAAAAATCTGGCAGTTCTTTAAAGAGAGACTTAAAAGGCTCAAGCACAAACTATCCCCCTGCAGAGAAAAGGCAGAAAATATCGTAAGGGACCTACTTGTCTAAATGAAGAACACTTCATGGATTTAAAAAAGAAACGAGCAAAAAGGAAGTGGAAACTAGGCCAGGCTAATAAGGATGAACATAAAAGTATAACATGAGCATATAGGGAAAAAATGAGAACGACAGAGGCAAAAAAGATGAGCTGCAATTAGCAAAGGACACAGAGAATTTCAAGTATTTTAGCGATAAGAGAAAAAACAAAGGAAAGGGTCAGTCTGCTGTTCAGCAGACTGGTATAGCTAACCACACTAACCACAACTAATAACAAGAAGGCTAATATCGTTACTGCTTTTCTGCACCAATTTTCAAAACATGGCTCTACTGCAATTATAAGCTTTAACAACCACTAGTGGCAGATACAAGAAAATAATGAGGTGAGTGACAAGTTATATGGATTTGTCATGAATGGATTGTGTCAACCGCAACATAATTTCTCTCTAGTAGAGAGTAGCAGGCCTTGTGAACAGAGAAGAAAAAGTAGATTACGTATATCCTGACCTGAGTAAGGCTTTGACAGACATTCTTATAAGCAGCCTTGGGAGACATAATCTAGATGAAAATAATGTGGACTAGAGACAATATTAATGTTTCTCTGTCAGAATGAAGGCTGTATCAAGTAGGGATTTCCAGGGTTCTGTCCTAGGTCTAGTATTATTCAATATTTTCACATGGTTCTTAAATTTGCTGTTCAGTGGGGACAAATAAAGGATACTAAAATTATGCAAGGATACACTGCTACACAAATACAAGTCACAGTTCTGATGCAAAAAGAAGAAATATTAGTCTATGCTACAAGTTGAACACTGAATTACAAAGTCATGCTGTTTTGAAAGGCAATAAATATCATACTTGCATGAACAAAGAGGAATATAGCACACACCAAGCTGAGTGGTGTGGTTGACATGCCTAAGGGATGAGGTGCCATCCAGAGGGACCTGGGCAAGCTTGAGATTAGGGCCTGGGTGAACATCATGAGGTTCAACAAGGCCAAGTGCAGAGTCCTGCACCTGGGTCAGGGCAACCCCCAGTATCAATACAGGCTGGAGGATGAAGGGATTGAGAGCAGCCCTGAGGAGAAGGACTTGGAGGTACTGGTAGATGAAAAGTTGGACATGAATTGACAATGTGCATTCACAGCCAAGAAGGCCAACTGTATCCTGGGCTTCATCAAAAGAAGCACAGCTGTCAGGCCAAAGGAGGTGATTCTGTCCCTCTACTCTGATCTGGTGAGATCCCACCTGGAATACGGTGTCCAGCTCTGCAGCCCCCAACATAAGAAGGACAAATTCAGCCTGGAGAAGAGAAGGCTCCAGGGAGACCTTATTGCGGCCTTTCAGGACTTAAAGGTGGCTTATAAGCAATATGGGGACAAACTTTTTATCAGGCCTTGTTGCGATGGGAAAAGAGGTAATGGTTTTAAACTAAAAGAAGGTAGATTTAGACTAGATATAAGGAAGAAATGTTTTACTATGAGGGTGGTGAAACACTGGAAGAGGTTGCCCAGAAAGGTGGTAGATGCCCCATCCCTGGAAACGTTTCAGATCAGGTTGGACAGGGCTCTGAGCAACCTGATGTAGCTGAAGATGTCCCTGCCCATTGCAGGGTAGGGTTTGGACTAGACGACCTTTAAAGATCCCTTCTAACCCAAACTATCCCATGAGTCTATGATCCTCTGCTATGTACTAGCAATCCCTCAGCTGAAGTTTATGCACTGTTTTGGGCACTATACTTCTAGAAAGACAGGACATAACAATAGTTTTCAGACACAAAACAGGATTCAGTAAATAAGGGATATATCTTTTCTCTGCATCCATATCAATCAGCAGAAAAAATAAAGCAGCATGGAAGACTTCATGGAAGCAGCATGGAGAGATTTTCTAATGACAAAAATTGAAGCTGAAATGGAATGAAGTTGGCTAAACTTGGCAGCACATACTGAGTTACCTTCATCACTAAAGCTCTTATAAACATGAGTTACCATGTGTGCCTATATAAGTGTGTGTGTATATGCACATAGATACACACATACATATATATATTCCTGCCTAGAAGCAAGGATAAGGACCTCTGACAGTATCTTTCAGGCATGATTCTGCAGCTATGCTGGTGGAAGTTTTGCCTTTAGGTAAAAATAAAGAATCCTAAGGATAATTCATTGCTGATTAGAAATTGGAAGAAAACATACTAACTAGTCTGAAGTCATTACAAAAAATAAATAAATATTTATTTGTTTATTGCCAAGAATATCATATGATTCTTTTTTTCTTTTGCTTGGATAGCTACCACTTTCATTCAGAAATAAAATCTTTTAGCTTCTATGATGTGAAAGTTTGGCAAAATCATGAATACTTGGAAATTTCTAAATGCATTTTTAACAAAACTAAGTATGTATAGCTACATTTCTGTTTTTTCATAAAAGGAATCCTCCTTTCCTGAGCTCTTCATGCATACATGTGATTATTCAAATTGTAAATTAAAGTATTGAGTTTATTTTAAAAATCTAGTTAACTTACGTATAGATGACATGTACTAAAAGAACTTTGTCTGATATACGAAAAGCGAAAGTTAAGTGAGTAAAAAGGGCTAAGTAATCAACACAGTTTAAACCAGTCCAAACGAATTTGTAGAAAAATATCTAGTTTCTTGACTTCTCTGCCAACCAGAAGACGTACAAATATGCAAAAAGACAAATAGAAATATGGATACATCGACAAAAGCTAAACCACAAATGAAATATCCATTGAGGACAGATTCAGAAAACTAACATCAAACACTTTGGACAGAATCCTGTAATCCTGTAATTATAGTCAAATATTGCAGAAATGTATTGTTAACCTAAAAAGAGAGTGAATTCTGCAAATTTTGTTTGATGGCATTTTAACCTCTTTGATTCTCTTTACAAAACATTTTTATCAGGCAATATTTGTTCTAAAAATGTCACAAAAAGAGAAGGTATTATGAATATTCATGGAATGCAGTTTGTATTAGCGCAAATGTTTGAAATAGAATTGTTCTTTTTTGCCATTTTAAATGTCCTATAAGCTTGAAAAACGTCCAGCCACAGAATAAAAAGTCTTGTATCTAAGCATTAATAATGAATTTCAAATGCAGAATATGCAAAATGGTTATTGAAAATTGTTCCCAAGTACTCTATATGCTGAAAGAGATTTGTATTTCAGTAATTATTCAAGTTGTCACTGAGTAATTTAGAGTGCTGAAATTATTCATGAAAACAACTGGACTTGAACACACAGCTATTTTGCAAATATGGTGGTCTAAGGATTTAGCATTACTTTTTTGCTTGTTGTTATCCTTTGGAATTTACTGCCCACCACAGCTGAAATCAGTGAATAAGAACAAGAGAGCGCGTCCTGGCATCAATCACAGATGAAGATAATTTGAATTAATATGGTTGATCTAAATTCTGTCAAAGTCTGACTCTGCCAAAGTAAATAAAGAGAAAAGAAAGGCACAATAAATGTGAAAACAATTAGTAGATACGTGTTTAATTTTTTGAGATCCTTTATAATGCATAAATTGCTTTTGATTAAGAGCAATTAATATGTTCTTTTGAAAATGATATTTGAAAGAAAGCTTAAGTCTAGCTCAAGTCTTACTGTTTCTCTAAGGAGAGAGACAAAACAAGCAAATAACCCAGAAGGAATGATTTTGAGTGAGGAACATTTCCATACCTACAGTTACGCTGCATGCTAGAACAACAAAAGTATCTTTTCTGTCACTGATGTGCCTTTAAAAGCAATATATCCTTCCTGAAGCGCTCACAGTATTGACACAGGTAAGTTCGCAAGCTAAATTGTTATTACTGGGGACAGTGACTTCCAAAAACTACTAATGAATGATGCAGGAAACGGAAGAAATAAAAAGTATCAAACACCAAAATGTCAACTTTATCAACAAGTAGGAAAGACAATAATAGATATCCCTCAACTAAAACATAATAAAATATTGCTTCAAAATAAACAAGCAATATAAAAATGATTACCATAACTACAAATCAGAAAAATGACAACTTAATTAGCCATATTCAATTGATAAATCAAAAGAGACTTTTTCCTTTTAATCTGATTTATTTCAGAAATATTCAAGAACTTAAATACTCTCTACTACTTCAGTGTGTCAAAATTAAAATGTGTTTGACTTCTTGTTTGACATACAGATTACCACTGAAGCGGGTATTCAACTCACATAATTTCAGCTGTCTAAAAATGAGTCATTCACATTTAAGTTAAACTCGTAAAGTGACTCTGACAGCAGTAGAAAGAAGGAAGATCGTCCAGAAAGATACTGAATATGCCTTACTTAGATATCTATTTCCAGATGGGATGAGTATTTAATATCACAGAAAACTTTCTACCCTGTTCACCATGACTTTATAAGTCTCTGTGTATACGCTAAGGATTCTGTACTTGAGACAATGTAATACTGGATGTACATGCATATTGGGGGACAAGAGGCTGGAGTGCAGCCCCAGAGAAAGGGATCTGGGCATTTTGGTTGATGGTAAGCTCAATATGAGCCAACAGTGTGCCTTGGCAGTCAAAAGGGCCCACCATATCCTGGAGCACACGGAGTGCAGTATAGCTAACCAGTCAAAAGAAGTGATTGCCCCACTATACTCAGCATTGGTGTGGCCTCATCTCCAGCACTGTGTGCAGTTTGGGGCTCCACAGTATAGGAAGGATATAAATATATTAGAATGTGTCCAAAGGAAGGCAACAAAGATGGTGAACGGACTTAGAAGGAGTAGCTGAGGATACAAAGTTTGTTCAACTTAGAGAAGAGACTGAAAGGTGACCTCATTGCTTCTCGTGAGGAAGGGAGGAGAGGGAAGTGCTGATCTCTTCTCTCTGTTGTCTAGTGAGATGACATGAAGGAATGACTTAAAGCTGCTTCAGGGGCAGTTCAGATTGGATATTAGGAAAAAGTTCTTCACTGAGAAGACAGTCAAGCACTGCAACAAACTCCTCAGAGAAGCGGTCAAGACCCCAAGCCTGTTGGCGTTCAAGAAACATTTGAACAATACCCTTATACATATGGTTTAACTTTTAGGTTGCCCTGTGTGGAATCAGGAGCTTGACTTGATGAGACTCATGGGTCCTTTCCAACTCAGGATATTCTATGATTCTGTGTGTATTACAGATATTTTTTTTAAGAGTATAGACGGAAGTCACATTTGAATCAGTTTTCACAAGTCTAATATTATACAGAATAAAACTATGAAATTACCACCACAGAACAGTAGCACTCGGTGTTCAGAGTATAATATCTGTCCCCATATATATGTATATAGAACAGTACATAAATATTGTTAGATAGTATCCAACTCAACACAGAACTGTCAAGCACAGATGATAGCAATGGGATTCTTGAGACTCCAATCACTTAGAATTGAGAAGGAATGTTTCTCCATCTCTTATTTGACCAATAGATACAAATGGGAAAACACTCCCTGTTAACATGAGTGGACAAAAAAAAAAAGAAGAGTGAGACCATATTAGGACTGAATTTGCGTGGCTGTGTGCTCTCTGTACACTGGTATTGAACCTGTACTGACAGATCCAGATATGCAAAAACTATTATCAGGTTAAAGAATATTTCATCATGAACTTCATATAAAATTTACCTTCTGTTTTCTAAGCTGGTAAAATGTTTCTAAGCTTCTCTTTGCAGCAAGCCTAGAGGTCTTTTTAGTTGTTTTCTTTTGTTTTTCATGAAGAATAAGCTTGTAAGACAATTCAGAATTTCTTGATCTCAGAAACTGCATTAGAAAAATAGATCCATGTGCATTTTTTTCCAAGTAGTAATACTATTGCAACATGAACACAAGTCATGACATAATAGGAAATAACTCAATCGGCAAGTGATTTAACAGGAAAATGTAGTTCGCTGGAAGATTGTGTTAGTTTCTAAGAACTTCAAATTCTTCTTGCCTTTCTTGGTCAACATACAGAAGTAAGGTTCACTTTAGGAATATTAAATGAATCTTTAATTAGTAATACTGGACTATGAATGCTGGAAAATATGGACTATATAAATGTAGAAAATAGTGTAAATATATCGGATTTTGCTTATTTAAAAATTTAAGTTTAATTCTCAGCAGATTTATATTATTCATATAATATTAGAATTAGTTAATAGTCACAAATCCCTTTATATGTTAATGAAACCTGTGAATATCATAAAGCATATCTACAAAATGGGTGGCACACTCAGCCACCCACCTAATGCCAGTACTGTGTGTTTTGCATATGATGTACATATAGCGAGAGAGAGTATGTGTTGTGTGTCTGTGTACATGTGGATGTGCCAATACTTATCCACACAGACATATACCTTGATCTTTGCTGATCTACGTATACTAATCAGGACTAAAGAGAACATTCAAAAGCATTCAAGACCTCATAGGCTAGAAACTGCAAGTAGTTGCAGCAATAAAATCAAGATGTGTGCTGTTGCTTTATGATTAAAGTCCAGACACAAAATACTGTTTTTACTTTTTTGCAAATCAGAAGGCTAGCTGTTAGGTCTTTCAAAGGATGCATGATTTTTGCAATAGGCTTCTTAAAGAATTACTTTAAATAAAAAGCTTTTAACTGCCTGGCACTAGAAGATGGGAAATTGATTCCCAAATACAGTCCTTAATAAGTGTCTTTATGCTATCCTGCAATGCTCATTCCTCTCTGAAATGGTATTAAGTTTCAATTTCATCAATCAGAAAGATTTTGAGAGAGATATTTTAGAATATTTAAAAATAGAATCCTAATTCCACTTTAAGTATGCAGGTACCAGCAGAGAGAGAATGCCTTTCAGGTTTCTGCACAACCTGGAAGTTCTCTAAATGCAGCAGCTGAAGTCCAGATGGGATAACATATAATTTAACTAAGAATGTCCAATTTCTTACTGCATTTTGCCTTTGGACTTCTTTTCAACACTGTATATTATAATAGGGGGGCACTTACCCAGTGTTGTGACAGATGCAAACTTTTGTCCAGCCAGATTTTCATTGCAGGTGTTATAATCTTGCTCATTTCAGGCAAGCACACAGAGAGATAACCACTAGCTTGAGACTTCATTTGAATGTACATTACACTGCAGCTTTCAGCGGACCTGGTATGATGCTACTGCGGATCAGACACTCTATTTCTAAACTGATGTTTGCACAAACTTTCCATAGCGTATTTATAGTTGCAGTGAGACAATTCAAAGTAAATTTCTTTCATTTGAATAACACGGATGGAGAGAAATAATAAAGAAAATACTACATTTATTACTCCATGTTATTTAGGTTAGCTAGAGCAGCAATATTCCCTCCACATCAGTGTATATAATTCTTGTACTCTATAACCTGCAAAAATCTCATCTTGGCTACTATCATTGCTGCTAAAGGACACGGATAAAAGAACAATATACTAGCTGTATAAAATTCAAACAAATGCAAGAACAGTAATGCTTGTAATGCTTCATTAACATCTCCCATTGCAAATATTAAGAATTAATAAGCAATAACTGTAACAGACTGCAAAAGCTTATTGTGTTGTGATTTCTTGTTGCAGACTATTATGCGATGTGTATCAAGCGATGCAATATGACTTGACAGCTAGAATATGAAGCATTGATTTTGTCTTTCAGGCTGAAGACATCAGCCAAAAGCTACATAATCAAGCAGAGATAGAATTTAGATGGCTAACCTGTACATTATGGTGGTCCTCTCAGATCAGTGACTTTCTGCATTGCATTTTGATATCCTGATTCTTCAATGTGAATAAAAAAAAAAACAGTTTGAGATTAAGCAATGGAAATCCTGCAGAGTTCTACAATCCACGTCAAAACCAATAATTGTAAAGAAATCAGGTATAGATTTCAAACAAATTAAAGCAAAAAGCTTTAGAATAAAGTAAGCACAACTGCATACTGTAAGGTGGCCTTTATTGAATCTCATCCATCTGCTCCAGTGATGGCGAGGGCAATGCTTGCCCTAAATCCACAACAGTGGGTACTGAGCTGGCTGTGAACCAATGTAAACAGTTTAATAACTCCCTGCTTGACACCCCTACCTGTTATTCATCTATGTAAAAGTGTTTTTTTCTTTTTGAGTCAGTGCTAGGCAACAGCTTGAGAATATGCACTCCACAGTAAAATAATTCAGAGCTCACAGCAAAGGTGTGGGAGGGAATCCTGCGCATAGGCTCCAGCTTGTTGGGATGGCTCGCTCAAGCTAGGAAAGCACTGGAGGGAAGCACCACTGTAAGCAAAAGCAGCAGTCCCCTCAATATTCCTTATGATATCCCAACACAGCTGTTAAGCAGTCACAATAAAGGCTTCTCCATGGCACGGAAAGGAAAGCAACAAGATTAGCTCTTTCCTACCAGAGCTGAAAGAATTCGCTCTCTTGGAAAGACTGTCAATCCACTAAGAGAAAATGTGCAAATAGGAGCATCATAGAAAAAACAGAATTTGCAATTAAAATGAAACCATGAGAAAACTAAATGGAGAACTCCTGCTTCAAAATCTTCCTCACTAATTTTTCTCATCTCCATGAATGACTTAAAACCTCCTCACAATAGTCTCCTGTCCTCTTCCCCCATGCCGCTCATGCCCTCCATGCCTTTCCACCTTACGTAGGACAGTAGAATTCTTTAGCAACTTTTGACTATTCTCCAGCAATAGCTTGGTACCCCCATACTTTTTCGTCGTACCTTAGGAGCGGGCTGGATCCAGTTTCCTTGTTGACTTTGAGGCACCTTCTTGTGAAAAATCCTGCTGTGTTAGTGCGCGTGCACACATTTGAAAAGTGACAACTGCGGTTGGAAACTGCATGGAAAGCGAGTCTGTCAATCTGCAGGATGTTAGCTAGTCTGTAGTAGTTGTCGATGTGCAGATTTTTACCCAGTTTCATGTTACCTGTAAAGAAGCTTTTCCTTTTTTGTCCTGAGAGGCAAAATTTTTAGGGCATGACTCAGCCTATTTCAGGCATGCACTTTAGCATGACATAAACTGCCTTCTCAAGGTGTCTGTTTTTCTTTATTGACAGTAATGGGAGCCTCAGGGGTAATTACTGTAGATGAGTTGTAGTCACTGTAGTTTAGTTAAATGAATCCTACCTGAAATGAACCCACACCTTTTTCACCCTGAAGATAACTCAGTTTCATGCCCATACCCAAGACAATAATAGCCAATGTTAATTTGATTCTCATACCATGTTTTGTATGTCATTCATTCAATTGGGTTTTTTTTTGCTACAGGTAAACAAGTGAAAATACAGGTTCTTAATTAAGTTATGTCATACCCAAGGACACTTTGTCCTTTGAGCCAAGGCAGTTCTAAACACTTCATGGCTCAGTCATCAGGAAGGGAAGACCAAGCATACAGCAGTCACTGTCTGTAGCAGTAAGGTTAAATGTCTATCTCTTTATTCTAGGTAAAAGCTTACCTGTGAAAGATCTCTCAAAGCCCGATCTCATTGAACAGTAGAACAGAATTTCATCACTGCCATGAGCTGACCCTTTTCCACCTAGCTGCTACTTACTGTTGCTCCTCCTGCAGCTGGCAAGACATGCAGAGGGTGAGATATTGCTGTTCAGCTCAGCAGAATTTACAATGCACATTGGATCATCCATTTTGCTGCCCCTTGACAGGTGACAGAGACGTGCAATCTAGTAAAGGGAATTTAAACTATATTTTCCATATGTTTCTCATTTGCATTTCACTGATGGAACTCCAAATCAAGTTGATGGCTGTCGTTATAGTTTGTAGTGGTCTTAATTAGAAGTATAAAGCCGAATTTACATTTAATTCATACTATATTTGCATTGTTGAAGTGAATGTTTTTTTCAGATGATTACTACATTGAAAAACAAACATCTTTGCACAACATTTAAGAATTAAGCATATTGAAATACAGCAGAATGGGGGTATTTCATTCTTAAAATGTGGAAGTGCTTAGGTGGAAGCCAGGCATGTTGATTAGAGTATCTGACTCTCACTTGAGACATTCAGTTCACTGTGCCCTGTGAACTCCAGTGAGTCCTGCAGACGAAAATCCGAGAAGGGCATCTTCCTTTGCCTCCGACATGGCCAGATGAAAGCCTGAGTCATTCTGAAAACATCTGTAGTCCTGTAAAAAGGAAATTTTCTCATTGCTAATTAAAGTACACAGTCTTTGTATTGACCGGACAGGGCATGGTCTCAGGACTTATTTGGGATTGTCCTGGCATATGTTAATTTTACCTTGTTTTAGCTGTGATAACAATTATCTAAGCAGTCAAGTTTGGTCTAGGATAGAGGCAGCTTATAGTGTAGCTAGTTGTTATTCTATGTAGAACGACTTATATGTGTGGTTTGCAAGAATGTAAACACAGAATTGTATGAGATCCGACTGTAAACACAAATCTCAGTGGCGCATCAGTGGTCACTGTAGGAGTAACGTCTTGTTAAAGGAGTTTAGATATAACAGAGAACATAAAACTGAATAATTGAGAACCAAGGGAGAGAAAGCTCACAAATACAGACTGTGTTAAGAAAAAGTATAAAAATAAGCACAAGCAGAAAATAAAAATCAAAGAGGAAGGGACGAACAGCATCAAACTTTTCCTGGTAAGGGACTGAGGGCACTGATGACTCACTGACACCCACACTGCCTCCAATAAACAGTGGGAATAAATTTGAGGGAGTGCTGGACACATAACCTCATCCTATTTAAGTGTGCTAGCAGAGGTGCAGCCATACATATCTGAAAAGAAGTTGAAATACACATGATTTAAAGCTTTTTGCCCTCTAAGTCATTTCTACAAGTTCAACCCAGATGGCTGGTGATTGAAAACTGTGGCCATCTGATAGTGATTTTGCAGCTCAGATGTAGTAAGCTGGCAGTTTGTCCAGTTCCTAGCAGACAGATGCCCACATTACAAAAAAACATCATCATAATTGACACTAATTGACACCCTTGTTTAAGACCAAGCAGTGAGGCCAAGAATGAAATAGGCACAGAGTCCGAACTTCCCAAAGGTGACTCTTCCTGATCACAGCTGAAGGATATTGTCTAGGCAATTTGAGAAAGTGTGCTTTACTTCTGCTTGACGTGTACCTTTTCTAAAACTAAATAGAACAGTCATATGAGCTCTGAATTCACTTGCAAAAATTAATTATAAGAAAAATATTTCCAAAATATTATGGTCCCTCATCCTGCTCTATTTGGCAGATCATTTTGTATTAGAGCCATGCAACTGACAATAAAACAAACTAATATTCATTTTTCATAAATCGTTTCTTAACTCATGTCCAGAAAAGACCATTTCAGCAAGAAGCTTAATCTGTAATTAATATGCACATTCATTTGTTGGTCAGCAAAATAGCACAGGCATATCTGAGCATTTAGGCTTAAGTTAGATGCTTCTTCTCCTGGTTTGAGGTAAAAGAGAACCATTTTTCGTTCAGTAATTTTACTTTGCAGATAAGTCTCTTCTAACTAACTGAACTCTCTGAAATTAACAGTGTATTGCCCAGACACTGTTCGTTCTCAGAGTGATAAGACCTATGTTTATAATTTATACCAAGGAATGGTACACAGAGCTCTTGCTCTGCATAAGATCTTGCTTATACTTATTGCTATAACAACCAAGTCAGCTAACTGTTATTTGCCCTGTTGGAGAGTTGGAAGCGGAAGAGTGTAGAGGGGTCGCACCTGCAGGAAGAATTGGACAGGGCAGGTGACCCAAAACTGACCGACAGGGTATTTCATCCTGTCTGCATCATGATCAGTATAAAAACTGAGGGATCAAAGGGTCAACTTTGCTTCTTCAGTAGACAGAACCTAAGGAGGACTCTGTCTGTTCATCTGCCTTTGATCCCAATCTGTGCATTCCTGAATTCAGTTCCTGAGTTCAGCTCCTGTCCATTACTGAATCCAGTCTGGGACTTTTCCAGTGCCTGCCAGTGACATGATGGTCATCCTGGGAGCTTGATACTGGTGTTGTATATATAGTATGTATTTCATTATTTTCTTTTTGTTTTGTTATTAATATTTCATTAAAGTACTTCAGGTTTTTTCTAAACTCATAAGTTTCTTTCTCTCTCCCTGCTCTCCTTGGAGAGAGAGGTGGGGGACAGCATCTGTCGTTCATCTCAGTGGCCAGTCCAGCCCAATTCATCACATCACTATATTCATTGTTATAATTTTTTTTGTTAATTTAGAAAGCAAGGTCTCATTTTTAAAGGTGATTTCCTCTCACATGCATCTTGAATACTCTTTAAGTGCCCAAATCCAACAGCTAAACAAAATGAATCCCTCAGAACTGCTGCTAAACTGCTCACTAGGTCTACATACACTTGTGCCCCTGGCCCTAGCTTTCTACTAGTTGACGTTTGCATGGTCATCTCATCTTGAAGCTATTCTCACATTAAGTTTTGCAGTAACTCTCTTCGCTTCCACAGAGCCACTGGTTTTTTTTTCACAGTCCTCTGTGCTGAACTTCACAGTTCAAATCATTATACTAGTGTAAATAAGATGGGATCCTTTCTACTTTAATAAACGCTCTGTATTCATCCAAAGATTCAATTAGACACCTATTGAGGTTTTCAAAAGACACTTACCCACACCCAATTTGTATTTCAGTTTGAGTTCCAATTAGGCAACTATGAACCTTTGAGAGCCTCTCTCAAGTTCAAGTCTCAGACTACATATTCAGAACATAAGAACCGTAGAACATGACTATGTGCCTTTGTCTCCCCCCGCCCGTAAAAAAAAAGAGCTTCTGTAAATGTAATGACATCAATTACTACAAACAAAAATTAGTGGTATACTGTACACCTTCCTGTTATTCATAAATTCATAGAAGCTTATAGATAGTGTGGGAGACATTTCAAAACTGTCCTGTATCCAAGTTATGATGTTATGGTCTGCATGGTTGGTAAACAATTTATTTGGAAAAAGAGTGGTTGGATTATCAGATTACAGGTTCAGAGGGTCATGGTTAATAGGTCATTCTCTACCTTATGACTGGTAACAAGTAGAGTGCTGCAAGGGTGTGCCCTGGGGCCTGTCATGTTTAACATCTTCATCAGTGACTTGGAGGAAGTGACAGAGAGAAACATCCTCAGGTTTGCAGATTATGCCAAGTTTTAGGAGGACCACTTGACTTGAAAGCAAAGCTACCATTAAAGACCTAGGCAGACTGGAGAAACGAGCCAACAGGTATCTTATGATATGATGAAATCCTGCACTTGGGAAGGAAAAGCCCTTGACAGTGACACAGACTCGTGCGTCATCAGCTGGGGAGCAATGCTGGGGGTCTTGACAGACAGCAAGCTCAACATGAACCATCAGTGCTTGATATAAGGAAAGCCTTTTTCACCATAAGGAAAGCCAGGGAGTGGAGCAGTGTGCCCAGAGAGTTTATGCAGTCTCTATAGTTAGAGATTTTCAAGATCTGTCTGGAAAAAGCCCTGAGCAGCCTAATCTGACCCCATCACTGACCCTGCTTTGAGCATGAGGTTGGACTAGAAACCTTGTGAGGTTTCTTCTGAACTGTATTATCCTGTTGACAGTGTGGCTCACCAGCCAAAATAATCATGTGAAGTTTGATGGTTCCACGATAGCTTGTGGTGACAGAGAGATACTTTTTTATGTTGTTCTGTTGTTTGTTTTTGTTGTGGTTTTTTTTTTCCCAAGAAAAAGACTAATGATGGCTAGAAAGTACAGGAGTAAAATGAAGGACACACTTTAATCTCCTCTCTGTCTGTCACTGCTTCAATCTGTGTTGTCCATTATGTGTTTCTACCACTGTTGATTCCAACAAAAGTTAGAGGAGAAGAATTAAGAGAATGTAACAAAGAATGTAAGATATAATATGGAAACTAATCTGAAGCAAGTTACTTTTCAGATACCTAGGTATCCACTTGTTTTAAGGTTCACACTACAAATTTTACCTCTGACTTTTTATAGGTTGAGGTTTTACAGTCCAATAATCACAGAATTACAGAATCTTCATGGTTGGAAAGGACCCTTAAGATCATCGAGTCCAACCAAACAACCTACAATCTCTGCCACTAGAGCATGCCCTGAAGTGCCACATCTACACGTTTCTTAAATACCTCTAGGGATGGCGACTCAACCACCTCCCTGGGCAGGCTGTTCCAGTGCCTGACCACTCTTTCAGTACAGTAATTCTTCCTAATATCTAATCTAAACCTCCCCTGCCGCAACTTCAGACTGTTTCCCCTGGTCCTGTCATTATTCACGTGGGAGAAGAGGCCAACACCCACCTCTCTACACCCTCCTTTCAGGTAGTTGTAGAGGGCCATGAGGTCTCCCCTCAGCCTCCTCTTCTCCAAGCTAAACATGCCCAGCTCCCTCAGCCTCTCCTCATATGACCTGGTCTCCAGACCCCTCACCAGCCTGGTAGCTCTCCTCTGGACATGCACCAGCACTTCAATGTCCCTCTTGAAAGACAAACAAAAAAATGACTAGTCACAGTCCAATATTCTGACATCTTTTAGGTATTCCATGCATGGATGCTGTAATGTTTAATATTAAATTTGCTTATTTAAAGATAGTTGATGGTATGTGGGATTTCTGATTTAGTGAAATAATATAAAATATACTGTATAACACAATACAAACGTAAGTTACAGTTTGCAAATTATAGCAATTACAGTACACGGTTCAATCACAATACCAATGTGATTCCCATTGCCAGTGTCTATAATATGCTCACTGTCATGATGCTGGGCATCACCAGTCACCAGGAAGGAATATGTGGGTTGATGCCAGCTCAAGCCCATTGCTCTCTTCAAAACACTTTTGCTAGTTGTCTAGTTTTTACACTCTATGTTGGGCTGAGCCACGTATTCAGACCTTGCTGGTCTGTCTAACCCGGGGAGACGTTCATGCTTTTTTAACTGACTTGAGGAGAAACATTTACACCACCAGTTGATCCACTCAGCTGCTGACAACTGTTTATCTAAAACGAAGAGCAGCCTCCTTTGGAAAGGAGTCGTGTTGCAAAGAAGCTGGCTTCTTTGCAAGGGCTGTGGTCAGTCACGCTCTGCTTTATTCCCTGGGCTTCATAGGCACATTGCCCTTGCCCATCTCCTCTGAGCCTTCTTCCATTTTAGGGCTTTATTGGTCAGTCACATGACTTTAGACATCGCTGTGTCTAAACACATTAGGTATCATTACATATGATACTATGGCAATTTTCATTGCAGGAAATCCTACAATAGATCATAGATAGCTGGGTCTGATAGGACACCACTTTATTTCTGTTTTTTTAGACTTAAAACTCCCCAGAACTGATGTTTCTGCCATTCCCAAGTATTCTAATGCTATATGATACATTTTTCCTCAGTGATAGATTAACAAAAGTATATATGGTATTCTAAATGTGTCACCGGGAAACCATTTCTTTCCTATTAGAAAATTCACCAGATGGTCTTTCTTCATTCACCTTCCAATATCCTTTAGAATATTACATGCAAAGGGAAATTCTGACAAAATCATAAGTACCTTAGGTAATCATAATGTTTTCATCTTAATTTGGAAAGTCTAATAAAGAGAATATTTTTCCATGCCATGAATAACATCACACTTGATTATGTTGATTACACTGTTGCTATATCAGCATTATTGTTCTGACAGAGAACACTGAAAGTTTGTAACATGAAATGAACTTTTCAGTTGCGTAAACAAAAAACATTATATGATGACTGAAGAGTGTAGAGACCACACTGGATTTGGAATATCCCACTTTTTGAATCTAACAGATAATGAGATGAGAGAATTGATCTTATACCACACACTAGTACCATTGGGGATGGAAAGCGTGGTTTAGCTCTTTCATTATGACTTATGGATCAGGAGTAGGTCTTGTGCATTTGAAATCACGTTGGAATAAAAAATGGATATTCCTCTTGTATATTCTGAGATGACTTAAGCTTCATAATGTCATTTATTTCTTTCTTTATGGGTTTTCTTCTGACAGAATCCACAGAAGCACAGTAAGAAATCAGAAGGCAGCACCATTCATGAACTAACAGTCTAAGCATCAGAAAACAACAGATGGAAACCTTTAGTAAGGGAAAGGTTACAACATATACGAAGAGAGGTTATAGGTAAGTGATCAAGGGATGAAAATACAAAATATTATTGTTATACTATATATTATTATATGTCACAGGCATCATCCACCTAAACTGTTCACTAACACCTGAAAACTCAAGAACTGATTCATTCCACCTGTTTGAAATACCTGTTAAAGGATGACGAATAATGCTCTTCTAGTTCCTTTCTCATATGTTTATAAAGGAAGCTTAGAAAACACCAGTTAGACATGTAAGATCAGAGCAATTCCATCTTCAGTATCACAGGCTCAATGTTAGCTGCCTGATCAACAGACATGTTGAAAGTTCCAAGTGTAACTTGATACAAACATTTGGTGTATCATATGTAGACATAGTACATAAATACATTTGTAAGGCATTTGTCTAGGACCAACAGGAAATGTCAGGATCTGATTTATAAATGAAGAAAGGATTTCATCCCTTTGTTATACACAAAAGAAAACAATGTGTTCCTGTTAAAATAGCACCTTTCTGCTTCTAGACTTTCATGCAGTTAATTAAAAATTAGTTTTTTCAACTGTTCCATTTAAAATTAATTAGAAACTTTGGGAGGGCAAAATATTTCTATGTAAATAGTATAGGTCTTACAGTATGTCCTTTCTTATTAATTATTTCAATAATAATGTACATTCCCTTCACTTTGCCTACATAATTATCTTCTTCACAGATCTATATGTGAGGAAAAAAAACTGCAAGTAAACTCAGTAGTTATTAGTAAGCAAATTTAATACTTAGATACAGTAAAGAAAAGCTCATCTCAACACTTCAGTAACTCTTATGTGAGTAGACAAGCAACAGCCAAACAGCAGCGCTAATTAAACCAATTACAAGCATTTTTTCTATATTTGAAAACAACAGTTTTATTCTTAAGCTTTTGTGTTCCCTTGGTGTGGAGGATGGATATAATTTAAATTAATACAATGCAATTCAAAGGTATGGTTATTATATGGGGTATTACAATCTAGAGTTTACACTGTTTAGTTGTCTTAACTCTGCATTACCATATCTCATTATATTTTGATGTCTTTGTTTAACAGTAAAATTACTTTTCCTGACTTTGTGTCACATTATGATGTTGCCATCTCAAATGGTGATGCGTTTACTCAATTCTATTTTTACAGAGCTTTCTAAGTTTGTTTTGTCTTGAGGTACAGACACTGTATTTGTATGCTTGTCAGCAGCTGTGAAGAGAGAATATAACAGGGACATAAACAGAGTCAAAGCAAATCATTTTATGAAAAAAATTTGACTTAATATTTTCAGTGTTACTCCAGTTCAACTATTCAGTTTGATTAGCAGTGATGACAATAGCTTTATTCTGAGCTGACCCTTTACTAATATAAGATGACATTTCTAATATCATGCTTTGTGTGGCCATGCTGTTATTGGACAAAAGCCTGTCTGAACCGAGTCCTCAGACGCAAAACATTCTCAGGGATCATTTTCTAAATTACAGCACGAGAGATGCATTCAGCAAGGTAAAGAGGCACCAGTGTCTACATTGAAGGGCATGTCTAGCAGCAGAGCTTGCTGGCTGACTGATTTAATTTGATGTGATACAAAAGTTTGTGGTAGCAAGCTGGTATGGTTTTAAATGAATCTCTTCATAATTCTCATTAAGTGGGTAGCACATGTTCTTCCCTGCATCCTGCCATTACTCAGGGATGGAAGCAGGATGCATGACTCATTGTGTAGTATAAATTATTTTTTACTATAGCTTTGATACTGAGGAACATTTTAATAGGCTCAACAATTTCACTTTTGTTTTCCCTTTCCTTCTGTGTGTTAGACATCATACGTATATGCATATATGTATTTATTGGGAGGAAGGGAATTGAATATCTGTGTATTCATGTAATGGAAATTTCTGATGCCACATAATTCATCTTCCAGTGTCTCACGACCCTCACAGTAAAGAATTTCTTCGTAATATCTAATTTAAATATACACTCTTTCAGTTTAAAACCGTTACCCCTCATCCTATCACTACGCTATCTGATAAAGAGTCCCTCCCCATCTGTAGGTCCCCTTTAGGTACTGGAAGGCCTCTATAAGGTCTCCCCGGAGCCTTCTCTTCTCCAGGCTTAAAAACCCCAACTCCCTCAGCCTGTCTTCATAGGACAGGTGCTCTGATCATCTTTTTGGCCCTCCACTGGACTTGCTCCAACAGGTCCATGTCCTTCTTATGTTGGGGGCTCCAGAGCTGGATGCAGTACTCCAGGTGGGGTCTCATGAGAGTGGAATAGAGGGGCAGAATCGCCTCCCTTGACCTGCTGGCTATGCTTCTTTTGATGCAGCCCAGGATACAGTTGGCTTTCTGAGCTGCGAGCACACATTGCTGGCTTATGTTGAGCTTCTCATCATCCAACACCCCAAATCCTTCTCCTTAGGGCTGCTTTCAATCCATTCTGCGCCCAGCCTGTATTTGTACTTGGGATTTTCCCATCTCATCTGCAGCACATTGCACTTGGCCTGGTTGAACTTCAATGGGTTTGCACAGGCCCACCTCCTAAGCCTGTCAAGTTTCCTCTGGATGGCATCCCTTCAGTCCAGCACGTCAACTGCACCACATGGTTTGGTGTCGTTGGCAAACTTGCTGAGGGTGCACTCAATCCCACTGGGCTGCCTTACCGATCTCCAGCATCTCTCCTGATGTGATGAGTCTTTCTTCTTCAGTCTGCAGAGTAGTGAAGCAGTTCTGCAAGGGCACTTCAGGCTTCAGGTGGTCTCTTCCTCCTGCTGGTCCTTACCTTTGCAAGTTTACATTCTTCTACATTATTGGCTCCCCTTCCTTCTGTGTGTGCTAGTGGGGGAGCTTTTGGCTGTTTGGCCATGGGTCTCCTGCAGACTGGATTTGGAATCAGCTATCTAACTCGTTCTCAGCCTCCTTGATGTTACACAGCCTCTTTACCGCCTCCTGCAGTTCAGCCACCTGTTGCGGGAGGTTCTTCACCCGGGCCCACATTTTGCAGGCAGATCTGCTGCCTATCCCTGCTCCAGGAGAAAGGTCCAGGCACCACCTGCACTGCAGCTTCTCCCTACAGCAACTCCATCTTGGTGGAGGCATCAGCCACCACTGCAGTAGATGGTGCAACCCCACCACCCAGAGCTGCAGCCTTTGCTTTCAGACGAATGCCCGCCATTCTGCCTTGAGGGTCAGGCAGGATGAATGTCCTTGACCTGTGCAGATGCTCACAGAATGGTGCCTGGTTGCTGGGTTATGTGTACTTCACATCTCCCACTCCGGCAGTGGAATGACTCTGCTTTGAAGAGGTGCACTTCCGTGCAAACTGCTGCACAAATTGACATGCTAAGCCCTGTTTGTCCATCCTGGTCATTGTGTTCCTGGTCACTGGTGCTCCCCAGGCTGCTTTGTATAGGCATGGAGTGGGTCACGGTTGCTCTGGCAATGTCCAGGCCTCTTCAGCGTCTCCCACAAGAGCTGCCAGCTCCTGGCAGGTCCCTCCACTGCCCTGGCATTTCCTTACTTCAGGAAAACTCCCTATGCACCAAGGTCTGTTGCTCCACTGTGGATTGGGCTAGCTCTGGAGCAACTCCCCTCAGGAACTGACAAACAGTGAACTTGTCACAAGTTGGGTCCCTCGGGGATCGATCCTGAGCCCAACGCTGCTTAATATCTTCTTAAGCAATCTGGATGATGGGTCAATTGTACTCTGATGAAGTTTGCTGGTGACACCAGACTGACTGGGGAAGTGAATACTTTGGAAGGGAGAGCCACCCTACAGGAAGACCTGAATAGGCTGGAAGAGTGGGCTAACAAGGCACTTGTTCAACAAGAACAAGTGTAAGGTCTTGCACCTGGGAAAACATAATCCAGGAGTGCAGCACAGGCTGGGATCTACCCGGCTGGGGAGCAGCTCTGTGGAAAGGGGCCTGGGGGTCCTGGTGGAAAACTGGCTCAACATGAGTGAACAGTGTGCTGCTGTGGCAAAGAAAGCCAACAAGATGCTGGGTTGCATCAAGAAGAGTATCACAAGCAGAGATTAAAAAGTCCTTATTCCACTCTACTCAGCGCTTGTCAGGCCACACCTGGAATACTGTGTTCAGTTTTGGTCCCCACCATACAAGAAAGATGTGGACAGGCTGGAAAGGGTCCAGAGAATGGCCACAAAAATGATCAAAGGACTGGGAAGCCTGCGATATGAAGAAAGGCTGAGAAAACTGGCTTTGTTCAGCCTTGAGAAGAGAAGGCTTAAGGGAGACCTTATCACTATATTCCAGTATTTAAAGAGTGGTTACAAAGAAGATGGAAATTCCCTTTTTACAAGAAGTCACATGGAAAAGATGAGGGCTAATGGGTACAAGTTACTCCTGGGGAAATTCTGATTGGTCACAAGAGGAAAATTTTTCACAATGAGAACAATCAGCCATTGGAATAGTCTCCCCAGGGAAGTGGTGCATTCCCCAGCATTGGACACTTTTAAGGTTCAGCTGGACAAGGTGCTGGGCCATCTTGTCTAGACTGTGTTTTTGCCAAGAAAGGTTGGACCAGATGATGCTTGAAGTCCCTTCCAAACAGGTATTCTATGGTTATGATTTATTTATCTTTCAGTAGAAATCATCTTGCATTGCTTAGAAGTTCACATTAAACTTTTTTTTTCCGTTCTACTCTTTGTGTCCAAAGACCTGTACTAAAACAAAAAAATGCCCTCACAGCATCATGAGCTATAGGCATCAGATTCATCAATAAATAGACTTAATCCTTCCTACTTGGAGTGATCAGCTTAGAGGACTACTGCACAAGGAGCTGGTGATCCACATAATGGCCAATTTGATGTATACCTCTTATATCATGAGTGCTGTGCGACCACAAGGTGTATCAAATCAATATTAACAAATATACACATAATCAGTGTATAGTTAATCAATGAGCATATAATCAGTGTTATTGGTTTATCCATATTCCAGGATTGATTGCTGTCAGCGCTTGACAAACCAGTACTGTGAGGAAGCCCCTGTAAGGGTAGCGGTGGCCTTAGAGCTGCCAAAGCTCACCACGGACAGGATTTGTGCAGCATACTGTACCTTGACCACAGGTCCATCCAACGCTGCAATATCTCAGGTTTCCCTGCATCAAAAGGGATGTAAGATTTTATACCCTGCTATCACCTTTTCCATCACTGTATCAATAAATAGTTATCTCTCTTGAAAGGGTTTGTGCCTTTCTTGTTGGCATCTGAAAAGAGCTAGCACCTCCTGGTTCCACCATGAAACGAGATTGATTCCTTTTACTTACTTTCCCCTTTTCCATATTATCTGCTTCTTTTTTTCTGAAGTGTGAGTGAAAGATGGGAAACACAAGCAAAGCCATTTGCCTTGCCAAGCAAATACATTTGTAATTAATGATGAGAAAAATATAAGCATTTTGAATGCTTGGTATATACCTCTAGAATCAGATTTCAAATCCAAACGTTGAACTGAATATTTCTGAAATTGTATGGCTGTTAAAATGCACTGTCAATGGCACTGTATATGTTAATTTCATAAATTATTGATATTTAAATTAAAAATATATCTATGATATTCCTTTGTTCACTATCCCAATTTTGATTTAAAAAATGGTTGCTTTTTGCTTTTAATTGCTGTTTTTGTTTCAGAATTAATTGGATTCAAATTTGAACATCTATTTTAGATTTACTCAAGTCTTTCTTTTTGTTGTTACAATAGCCTCACATTAATAGATGATTTCTGAGCAGAGTGATGACATTTAAAACATCTGCAATATTATTCTCTCAAATAGTCAAGAAGGTCTTTCTGGCCACCAAGTTAGAATGGAAACTGCAGCTAGATTTGTGTGTCATACTAACTCCCCTTCTTGCAAAACATCCTTTCTTAAATGTGATCAGAAACTATGACAAAAGAACATCCAAGGATGTACTATGACGGTATGTTTTTACAGCATTTCTTATAAAGTGTATTATTTCTACAATACCTTAAACATACTTTTGAGTAAGAAACATTGCTAACAAAGATGCTGAACTCTAAAGGGAAACATTGATTACATGAAGGGTCTCCTGTCTCCGGGCTGCCTCAGTTCAATAACACTTCAGAAGGACCAGAGTCTCTTTTTAATGTAAATATTGCTTTAAAGTGAGGAACAAAGCTAACCTGAAAAGTGCTAAAGTTATCCTTAATACGCTGAAGGGCCTGAGGAGACTGTTTATTTATCTTATCTGGCCTAGCTGCACCCATCACCGTGTCATCAGAATTCCTGTCTGTTGGCTACAGGATATTTGTTGATAAGTAGTGTTTGAATTTTATTTTTAAAGCACATTTTCCTCCTCTCTACAGTTCTTTCCACCTTCCTGCCTCAGTGGAGATATCAAGAATATAGTCACACTGTCAAACAGAAGATAATAAGATAGCAGTTAACACCAAAAAGTTTCTCAAACAGGCTGTCCTTTTCCGGGTAAACCATTTTGCCCCACTGCACATCTTCTACGTGTAACCATATATCAAGTTTTCTTGTCTCAAACTCACTAGTAACCCCCAACAGCTGCCACCCAAGAAAGGCATGTGCACAAACAGAGCAACAAAACTACTGCAGAGTACTTTATATGCCCTAAACTTTTCTAATGAGGTTTTCTTCACAGTTGATGTCTGACAAATGAGGCTCTGTCTTATAAAGCATGCTAGCTGGGGAGTTGAGAGCTGGCAATTAGCAAGTATGTCATGCCAGGAAGCAGATGTGTGAGCTGTGGTTTGACTCTGATGTGTGTCATGTCAGACTACCCTGAGCATCTCCATGAGCCTCTGAGGTCTTGATCTTGCTTTCTCTATTTAGGCAAAATCCCACTGAAACCAAGGCAGGGGTCGCTTCATTAGGTATGCAAAAATCAACAGCCCACAGATTCAATCATCTCAAGTACTTTTAAATGACTCAAAGCTCTATACCTGTTTAAAGGAAAAAAAAAAAAAAAAAAAGGACTATTCTCTATGAAAGATATTTCTAAGGTCCCTAAATACCCTTATAGCTTAGACACCTGACCATCATTTCAGGAATCAATGAGGAAAATCTGCCTTTTTTTTTTTTTTTTTATGCTCTGCAGTGTTCCTTCCTAACCCTGAAGAAAAAACTTAGAAACTTAATTTTCATCAGTAAAGTTCCCTAGACCACACTAGGAATATGTTCAAACACCTCAGATCCAACAACTCTCAGAATTCCAGAGCCTAAGTCTTAAATAGCATTTTAAATGTTGTCACGTGAACATAAACCACAAGGATGGAAAGCGAAAGGTAATGCTGCGGCAGACAGTTCTTTCTCATCCAGGAATCCGTTATTTATCCCATCCGTTTGAGGTTATAAAACCCTTCTGCAGTTCTCCATTTGTTTTGAAGCAGGTGCTTTTGATGACTTACAATAAAATAAATAAAATAAAGCTTCAAAAAGGTTCACAAGATAATCTAAATTTATGCTTCTGCCCCAAAAGACATTGCTATAGTTTCCTCTTCATTCTCCAGGGATGTTTGTCTAATCTGTTGTTGAAGTTCTCTACTTATAGACTGCCCAACTTCTGGGCAGCCTGTTTCAGCACTTCACTATCACTTTTATTTGTATGTTTTTTTTCCTAAAATATAACATAATTTTTCATGATTGGAATAAATCCCTTTACTTCTTTTTCAATTGGATAATGGATTGTTTTCTTCTTGTCTGCAGCAACCTTTTACATACTTAAAGGTTGCTATCACACCCCAATCAATCACCATTCCCTTCCCTCAACTAATAAACCCTGGATATTTCAATCTCCGCTTTCATGCCAGATTTTGTAGCATTCCAGTTCTTCTCATTGCTCTTCTGTGGATACTTCTGCAGTAGCTCAAATTGGTGACAGCATTCCAGCTGATGTTTTGCCCACACAGTTTTAAGTGGAGATTAATAGCAACTGGCAGCCAAGGCAGTGGGGAAGAATCCTACTCCAGAGCATCCAAGCTTTTTTGCTATTTATCAGGATGGCTAACTAAGCTGTGTAGCCTGCTGTGACATAATAGTATGAATTTCATCCCATCTGAAAGTGTTAATTTCACTACCCTAAAAACATCTAGATTTGAAAGTCTCATAAGGCATTTGGAAACACTAAACTAACAGCCCGCTGGATAATGTCGTGTTCTATATTTAACAAGATAAGCCACCTTTTATTTCCCCAGCCAGAGCAGAACTTCACATCAATGTGAGGATAATGCATTCATTTAAATAAGACATTCTCAGCAGTTTTCGAAGTTGGGGTCTTTTTTAGAAAATTAATTTCCAAAAGAAAATAAAAACAGAATTTCAGACAAAAGATTTGTCTCTCAGGATATAGCAGTACTTAATTCAGCTCTACCAGAAGTACTATAACAGAGAAAATCAATAAGGCCCCTCTATAAATACAGACTATGAGCTTGAGGTGTGTCTGGTTTTATTTTGTTATGCCTGATAGTCACTCTATTCCTATGATCCGTAATCAATATTAAATTAAAATAACTGCTCTATAAATCCACAATACTGAGAATTCTGGCTTTCATAATATATCATAAAAGCATTTTTAAATGCACTATTTTTGAGTCTAATCCTTCATATGCTGTGTGCAGTTATTCTGTTCAACAGATGCCCAGACAACAATTTCTTACTTAGAAATATCATTATTTACCTGCCTTAGATACACTGAGACTGTTCATCATTGCTTTACATATTGCAGGAGGGAAACCAGAAATACCTATTTATTACCTATCACGGCAATGGGACATCACCCTGGACATTCTAGCGGGGGAGAATAGGGAATTTTCACAAAGTTTTCACTTCAGGAAGCACATTTTGCCTAGTCAAATAAGTCTTTGGGGCAGATTGCAACAGAGCAAGCAAGAAGGTAAGAAAGTTGATTATAAAGAAAATATAGAAGTTTACCAGAACAAAGTGAAAGCACTCTTCTATCTACAGCAGAGGAGGTGAGAGAAAAACAAAATAGTTTGTGTACTGTGGTACTCTCTTGTGACTTCATCTCTGGTGCTGTTGACCCATCTCTGGTGAAAACTGTGTGTGTTGCAGAGGACGGCTGGGTCCGCAGTTGCCTAGGAAGTTGAATATAAATTGACCAGCTTGTACTAGTTGTTCATTTCAGTGCTGATTTAATAATAAGATGCAAGGATTGGAACTGAGCTCTGATCCTGTTGGGATCACCTGTCTTTCCCAGTAACTGCAATATCAAAATCAGTATCTGGGCTTCGATCAGCTGTCACTATGGGTTTCCTAGGTCCAGGATTTTCATGTCTAATTAGTCAACACCAGCTCTTCTTCACACTCTGAAGCAGAAAGGAGCAGGTGGGTAACTTCGTTCCCAACCAGGCATCACCACCTTGCCTTGACCAAGAGCTGAGAAGTGAGCATTATCAGCCATGGCAGACAGGACAACTCAGACAAGAACTGAGTGGGATGAGGCTTGGTAGGGGCCCTGGTCCAACAAGTGACAGGACAATGACAGCTGAGACTGCTGGAAAGGAGCAGTGCAACATCATCATGGACTGACTGAGTCCAGTCGACTGATGACCACAAACCCCTCTGCAGGAATAGAAGCTGGGGGAAACACTACTACATGGACTTCTGGCATTGTGTATGAGCACTGACCAGAGCCTGACACTGAGCTTGACTGGGTCGAGCACCATGTTTCCCCAGGCTGGGCTGTGCCAACCCACCAGAGCGGTGCTGGGGAGAGGGTCTTTGACTCCCACTCTGCGCACATGTATGTGTGTGTGCATGTATGCACACAAAGCTTTTCCTGACACAGTCTGTCTCTTGCTTGGTCCACTTCATAAATTGAGCTTAGCGGTGTCCATGGACAGACATTCCTTTTTGCCTCATTGCAACAGAAATTTGTGTCTTGGGAGTGTAACCTATATAGCTGGATCATGCACATAAGCCTAAGTATGCCCTTCTGTTGGAGAAGATGCCTGTCACGGTTCCTTCATTTATTAAGAAAGCATCTACCTCCATTTACTGAAAGATCTTACAGGTTCTTAGAGGTTTCATGGACTGAACCTATATTATAGTAATGCCCAATTTCTGGTGTAAGTACTCATTTTCCTTGACCTCCTTTAGTGTTCTAATTAGTTAATTCCTATCCAACCTTTTTGAACAGCTTCCGGTAATGCACTAAGCAATGTTACTAAAAGCGGTCATATATTTCATTTCTCCTATTCTGTTTATTCTGACAGGGTCTTGTCCTTTCCCCAGTTTTCTAACAGCATTTTGAGAGGTAAGGGGCTGGGATTACATGTTTGTTTGAAAAAGAGGAGCAAAAATGAGGAATAGCTTGAAGAAAATGTATCTTTTTCACATTTATACTTAAACTGACAGTTCTTAAGTATAGTATTTACTTTAGTTTCTGAAGTTCAAATAAAATTATTATTATAACACTAGAGAACAACGGTTTATGGGAAAGGAATTCTTTTAAGTTTCATAATTTAGCATATCTAGTTAACAGCAGTAAAGACAGTTATTTGATTTAAGGTATTATCAAAACAATGAGATAAATAATATAGTCTTCTTCCTAATGGCATTTTCAAACAGTATGAGCCAAGGAATTATACATGGAATTATACATATTAAATACTGCTTTTCATATTAACATACTGGTTTTATCAGCAAACCAATCTTGCATAACAGGAATGCATATTCATTATATATATATAATTTTTTATATATATATATATTTATAGCTTCATCAAAAACTTTTGGCATTTAACTCCAGGTTTTTTCATGTTGGTGGAAGGTAGCAGAGATACAAGGGGAAAGGATGACTAGTTGCTCTTTTTTAATTTTTCTATTACATTTGAATCATCTAACCTAGCTCAACTACCTTTGGCTGTGCAGCTATAGACTATATATGCCTACTCCTAATAATGTTAATTGTATTTTCTAATTCTTATTTATATTCTTTGAGTATGGTTTTATAACCATTTTCTTGATGAATTCAAATAGCTATTTTTGCTCTAAGAAAGTTTGCCACATAATCAAGTCTCATGAGTGAGGGCAAAATGTTGTCATTTTCCCCACTGTATTAGTCAGTTGGATTAACATTGTTTTCTGAAGGATGTCTGCTCTTGTAATGGTATTTATATCCTAATCTTATTATGCTGTTGTCCTGCCTCCAGTATGATATCCACAGTACCATAAACAATTGATAACCCACTTGTGGTTTTCATGACCCATATTTTCTCCAGGTTATCCTGTAGCCGTCCCTGCCTGTAAAATCTTCTTTTTCTTACTTGCTTCACATTACTATCAATTCTGTTAAGAATAATTATCATCACTCCACATTTTTCCTTTCCTCTCTGGTGTATGCAACTCCCCCAAACACCACATAGGGTTAACGTTTTGATACAGACACAGAACATTTTGACAAACTGAATTCTTGTAATTTACAGTACAGAACAAGATGATAATGAACACTGCTCTGAACTAGACCTTTGGGTTGTTATTTGTCTCGCTGTTTGAATAAGAATGTGCTTGAAGTTATGATCTAAGAGGACACTTCTGCCACCTTCAAAATGAAAAATAATGGCAAGAGAGTAAAAATAATCTGTAATGATTTTATACCAGTCAAAATCCCCCAGATATTACAAAGTCCTTTATCTGTGTGACAATGTTAAGAAAAAAAAAAGGAAACAAAAACAATGACAACAAATGAAACCCCAACAACAACAAAACCCAAACCAACCCACAACAACACAAACCTCTAATAAAATGTAAGAAAGAAACAGGTCACCAGACAGATGACATGTATTTGCTAACCCGAGGAAATATTTCCTAGTGTATACAATTACTCTTTCTGTTGAGTGCCATGACACCTATTACAAGATATAATATTACTTGGAGAAGACCTGTGTTGTCCACTTGAAGAATAATTAAGTTTTCCACTGCTCAGTAGGTTACATCTGAAAGCACCACCAAAGATGGAGATAACAAGGCAGAAAGGCTAGCTTATATCAAATTGAAATCATAAAAGAGGGGGGGGGGGGATAAAAGGAGGAACATCACAATATTTTTTACCTTTAAAATATGAAGGCTTTTTTACCCCCTCAAGTTTCTTGGTATTATTTTTTAAATTTGGGTTTGGGCAGCAGCAATCAATTACAAAGAATGTATTTGTAGAAAATCAGTTTCTATTTCAGTACATAAACCACCTTTAATGACATAGTATGTTATTCTGCACAAAAGAATATTCTAGCTTAGAGAAAACTGGCCATAGACTGGTGACAAAAGATCGCATCCAGCATCAGTTTATCATTGTGTTCACAATAAATCTCTGTATAGAATTTTCCCGAGGACTGAATCTAAACAAGTTAGGGATTTGTTCAATCTTTTCTTAATACAACTACTATTATTGTGAATTCCCGTAACTGCCCACTGTATAAAATAAAGTCACTGAACCATATCCTGAAAGCTAGATGCCAACAATATTCAATATTTAAGTAGCTACATCCAAGAAAATGATCCGTGAAAACCTTGCCTCACCTGAAAACTTGTGTTAAATTTTTCTCCAGCAACATCCCAAATTCTGCTACTGTGCAAACTCAAAACTTGACAGGTCTGATCACCTTACACTGGTATTGAACCACAGAGGACAGGAGCAGAGGGAAATTACAGAGGTTACTTACCACATTCCCTGACTCAAAGTCAGATCAGCTATACCGGTGTTATTCGTAATAGATTATTACAGTTGGGTTTTAAAGAGCTTTTCGTTAACTAGGAGAGCATAGCTTGGCTGCTCTGGATGTAGACATCTAAAACTAGGTGAGATAATCCCAGCTCTTGTGTGAGGAACATGAATATATAAATATAATGGGAGGAAGGGGTGGTAAGAAAAATGGGTTAAAAAACAAGAACTCTAGTATGGGGCAATGGCAGGCCTGTAAAGACAGTGAGGACAGTTTTGTGGCACTATCCTGACAAGTTGCAGGTAGGTGCTCACAATGATGTATTGTTTAGTGACCATCAAAAGATTTCTGTCCCAACAACGGGAAAAGCCTAACTGATAATAATCACAAATATTACCATTTATGATTTTAGAGGCCGCACCTAGAAAAAAGAAAGAGATTGAAATAGAAACTTGGGCATTAAAAGATATAATATGGAGTGCTATTATGTTACAAATTGTTTGGGATTGGGTCCCATAACTCTACTTCCATACATCGTGGACAGGAATTGGATGCCTAAATTATTCTTTCTGTTTCAGTCTAATTTATAAATACACATGTAATATGACTTACAATACTTTTCTAAAGGGCAGTAGTCTTTTACTTCAGCTATGGAAAATACTTATGCTGCTGAGGAATGAATTTTCACAGTTTGATATTGACATGAATCTTATGAATTTTACCGGAAAAAAAAGGACTTTTAAACTCCAAGTAAAACTTTCTGTTGAAGCAAATGAGGCAGAACCATAAAAAAAAATTGAGACTTCTGAGCTAAGAAGACCTTGAATAACATACATCATGAAATGTGAGACTTTTGCATTTCAGCCCAACTCTAGTCAAGCAATAAACCTAAGAGATATTTCTCAACATGTAAAAAAGAGATTGGGAATTTCAGTGCTTTTGTCTTCCTGTGATCTTATTTCAAAGAGTAAAGGTTAAAAAAATTATATAAAAAAAAACCCACAGTAGAAACCAAACTAAGAAAATGACAGGGTATTTGAAAATCTTAGCAAGTGGGGTTGGCATTTCGCCGTACGTCCCAGGCTTTTTTGTCAGTTTATCTGGCTTTTCATTCCACCTGCACAGAAGAGATTGCCTGATTTCCATGAAAAAATGCAGTCTGTTTGTTTTGTAGCATTGTCTGCCATTGTAAGTCCCCAGTATCCCCTGTGTGTTTATGCATGGGCACCTATCACTATGAAAAAAACGTTCAAAACTTTCTGCTGTGAGAGAGAGAGATGCCATTCCTTATCTTGAGTGAGTTATGCTCTAAGGGCACACCAAAAAAGAAGGGGAATGGTGAACCTCCAAACATGCTTATCCCATCCATCCCTCCCACGTCCTAGGAGTCTGAACTACCTTACCTGGAGGTATTCTGAGTGAAAGCACTTTCCCCGCTGAAAGGCAACAGGAGAACGCAGAGCAGAAAAAGCAGGCAGGAGCAAGTCTTATCCTACAGTCATAATGAGGGCACCTCATCGAAGGAAAATGCTCAGGATTAACATTCCCCTTCAATAATGACTGCTGGTCATTGACCAGTGATAGCTACTGCAAAACACAGCACCGCTTTGTTCTATCTTCAGCGAGAGTCAGACGTCTTGTTGCCACCTCTCTGGCCAGGCAACCCTAGCACTTCTAGCTGCAGAAGGGCTCTGCTTCAAACAGAAGACTGAAAGGTACATTTAGCCTGCGTGCTGTGGTTTCAACCTGCTAAGGCTGAGAAGGACCTGATGAGGAATGATTTAAAACACTAGCCAATTTAAAAAAAAAAATAAAAATCAGAAATTGAATCTTTCCTGCTTCATCCCTTCTTTTTTAACAGAGCAGCATCGTAAGACTATCTCCAACAGAGGGAGGAGGACAAATCCTTGTTGAATGGAGATTCCTGATAATTAATTCCTACTGTTTTCTTATATAATCACTGGGAAATGTTAGCAGCTGACCCTCAATAGGCAGATGTTCTGTTCTGTTAGTCATCACTCTGTATGCCTTCCTTGGGTATCACCTGTTAGCACGACCACACAGTTCTTGCCAGGTCATGGGCAACACGTACTCTGCTTCTCACTTTAGGATCATGCTGAAGTGGGTTCAGACTAAAGCCCTAGTGAGGCCAGAAGAACATAAAACCAGCAACAATAACAAAACCTTTCAAATTATTAAACACTCCTTACAGATTTTAGTTACATTTACCTTAAGATCAGAAAATTCCGTATCACAGCTGGATAAAATCCCTGGACTATTTTTCCCCTGAGTTAACACAATATACAGTAGGTATCCGGTCTTCTAATAAAACTCTTCTTCTCTGATGTCTTTTATCACAAGATTTTTATGATTGTATATTTTTATATTACGAGGCTCATAATAAAAGCATAGCCTTTTGATCATTAGATTTTTGTGCTATACTTTTCAAGCTAATAATAAAGGCTAAACTTGAAACTATAATCCTGTTTGTTCGCCTTAATAATATGAGGCATAGGGACACTTGTTTAAGGACTGAGGATTGTTTGTGCTTATTCAGTGGAAATCACCCAGCATAAATAACTTGCAGAAAGTTTATAGCCTACTTAAATGTCAGGAAAGCTTTATTTTAATGACTTAGCTGCTAACACACCAAAGGGCTTATGAATACTCTGAACGTAAAACACATAAATGAATAAAAAAACCCTACCTGTATACTTTGTTAGATTTTATGTGAAATTTCAGTATAGTTAGTTTATTCAGAGGTCTATATCGATGATGATTAAATAACCCCCTCTTTTTTGGTATTCATTTATTGGCCTAATCAATTCTTCAACATTATTCAGCAAAGACTTTCAGTGTGTCAGAAAAAAAAACAAACAGTATTTTTCTAATACTACTCACTTGGGAAAGAATATAAATAATAATTCAAATGAAACCAGCTATAATCCGGAAGAAATCATCACCCATCAATAGAAACAGTGTTTCTGACGATTACATTGATTACTCTTTGAATAATATTGAACAATTTAGCAGATCCTGACATGCATACCAGTGACCAGAGTCAGTATAGCATCTAAACATACAGTGGCCATATAAATGTCTAATGAAACTGAAAGATAGGACTCAGTTCAAATAACATTTCATGTTCAATACACAGAAGAAAGACTGTAACAGGGAGCAACTAAACATGAGCTTATTCTAACAACATATATGCAATAAAAATAAATTTTTCAATTAAGAGTGCTTATTTTGCTAGACAAAGCTAAAAACAGTAAGAAACACAAATTAGAACCCACTGAAGTAATAATAACTGATGGAAACAGAGATCAGATGATCCCCCTAGCTGGATATCATTAACTATCAGCAAAGGCCAAATTCAAAAAACCTCCGTTTTATCATGCTTATTAAAAAAAAAGAAAAGCCAAACAAAAAAAAAAACCCCACAACAAAATAAAAACCAAAAAAAGAAAAAGGAAAACCTAAGAAAAATGCAGAGAGTTTTTAACAGAACTGACCCATTCACCGAGCAGGTGAATAGTGCTGCATATTAAGAGCATGTTTAAAATAAAGAGCAAGAAAAAGGCAGAGGAGGGAATATTCCTGAATTAATGAAATGCTGCATTACATCAAAGTATAGTATCAAGCTTGTAGCTATTCTGAACAAAAGGGAATGCACATGTAAAGTCAGGGAAGCAGTTATGATCTTACTTTCCTGAGACTATATTTGAACATTAAAATTTAAGAATGAAAATAAGTACTTTGTTTTCAGCATATAAATGGAAAGAATCAAAGAGATTTATTATACAATGTGGAATTCTATTGGAAAAGCGTCACGAAATTTGGACAGAAATGCATGCTATAAGTTGGTACGTGATTAACTACAGAATAATGAAAAGCTCCACATATAAAATTACATCAACTGTATTTCGAACAGCAGGAAGCATTCACCTGTCTCGTACTAACTGCCCCCACAGAACTGTGCAGTCCAGTTACATCTTTATTCATAGGCTTAATGGTTATAGGGATACGGGTAAGGGCATAGGCAAGGATACACAAGTGAAAATAAAACTGATTGTGTAATTCTCAGTTGTCCAGATGTAATACACAGTCAAAAGCATTTGTAAATAACGGTGTGTTGAGGCATGGGTAGTTACAGAGGAAATGCAGTGGAAAAATTCATGGTAAATAAAGTTCAAAATCCATCTACCCTTGGAGTTAAATAAACTGTTCCAAATACATATAATAAATTCTGTCAAATGGTAGCAATTTACAGTAGTCCTTATGAATCATACGCAATATTGTAGCATCAGGTTTGCAAAGTTAATAAATCTACCCTAAGGCAAAATTCATGCTTGTGTATAGAAACAAACCCCATACAACAGAAATCTCCCCCATCAAACCCTGTTAATTTTTTTCCTCAATGCAATTGTGTATTTTTTACAGAAAGATGTTTCCTGTACGTGTCAATACACTCCTCAGATGTACATTTGGGTTATATATCTTATGAAATTATGTTACGTGATTCAAAATGTGTATCAAAGCTTATGATTTTCTGATAACGTCTGCAGAGAGAGTTCTCTTTCTTATGGAGAGCTAAAGTTCAGAATTCTTTCCTGAATTCTGATTACTCTAAGTATTTTGTGTGCTATTAATGTAGTTGTATTAAATAGATTAAACTGTCAAGAAAAGGTTTCATTTAGCACAACAGTTACACATAGACTTACGTAAAGCAGCAGCTAAGCAAAGCTTTAAATACTTGCATGTAGAAATTACTAACACTGTTGCCTATTGACTTACTTTACTGTACGGCAACTGCAGGATGTCGTAAAAACGTATTTCATTTGGTATTGTTCATACAAAACACGCAGAAGTGTGCTAGGTCATTTGCAGGCATAAAAGAGTTCTCTCTCCAGGAGACGGCTCTTTTATTCTTCCTTGTTTGGCTGTTACCTTTAATCTAAACTTAAAGCCATTTACACTGATAATACACGCTTGCTTCTTGTATCTGGAAAGCAAAACACAGACTCTGGCATTCAAGCAGGCTGCAGGATCAAAAGCCTCTTCGCCGCCTGACAGGCTATGAAGTAGCTGCCCCCGGAGAAAGGCTGAACTTCTGCTCCTACCACACAATTCCTGGCCGCAGAGCCGGGCAGACCTCCTCCCTTGCACAGCGGGATGCATCACTGGCAGCTCCCACTGCTAAAGAAAACAGAAACAGCAGCAGCTATTTGCCTCCAGGCTCTAAGATGCATCATTTCAGGCAACTAATCCCCATTAAGAGGGCTGTAGTAAAAGACCTACACTTGCGGGGATAGAAAAATGTGGATACGCTTTTAATTAAGGACTGGTATAAAGTGACAGCAGAGTTGGGACTGTGCGGTAATATTAATGACATTTTGAACTGTTGCAGATAGAGCCACTTGTGCTTCTAGCTGAAGCTTGCTTAGAAAAAAAATGAGGCCCCAAGGGCTTGATCTGCCAAGGTGCAGAGCTCTCTCACGGAGTACTGAGTGCTCTTCACAGACACAGAAAGCAGAGACACTTGGTCGCACTCAAACCCCCACGAAATGCCCTGGAATCGGCAAGATAAAGTGTATCCTGAACTGTGAACAAAAGGCAGGCAGAAAACAATCTTCTGATGATGTCCAGCTTCTTTGTCACTTCCAAAGCCCCTGCATGGATGATTAAAAACACACTGAAATTACGCAATGTCAACCATTCCTGTTAGTGATGCTGGTTTTTCTCTCTGAACATTTTGTCCTGTACCCAGCAGCACCTCAGTCTGAATTCAGCCTCCAGCTATATTGTTATTCCTGTGATTTATAGCAGGAGATCCGACACAGATTTCTACAGCAGTATATTGCTCTGCCCACATCCTTCCAGACTGGGATTTCAGTCTCTTTCTTACATTTAGGTGTATCTGTCACTTTTCATTTCATTCCCTTAGATGCTAGACATACTTTGCTACAATTGGTGATACTCTGCTATCGATTGGCAGTGACTCTGGCTTGTCCTTTAAACCGCCATCTGTCTTTGCCTTCCCCAGGTCCTGCTGATGCCAGCTGTGCTGGTAACTGGACACCATTGCTGGAAGATTGTCTCTTACCAATTGACACCATTTGCAGAGGAACCCAAAAAACATAGGGGAAAAAAAAAAAAAGAAGTGCTCATTATACCAAATGTTAGTCAGTGGTTCCAGCGCTGATGGCAGCCAGACACTGGCACCTAAAGAGAGTGTAGTAACAGTGCTGGGATATAGAAATCCAACTTAGGAACTCAGTAACTCTCAGGAACATCAGAATGAGCAGCTTGCCTGATGCTCACAGAAATGGGATCAGTTACACTAGTAACTGTAATTTTTAAATAATTATTATGGGTTTTATGTACATTTGTTTGCGTGCATACCCAGAGGTGGAAAGGACATGCAAAAATTCTCTTTGGGCATTCAAAGATCACTGTATGAAACCTCTGAGAGTCTGAAAAGAGTCAAAATGTGCATTTGAAGTGCGCATGTTGCCCACTGCCTTACACTGATGTTGTACATACATATATATGTGTGTGTATGTGTATATATCATTTAACAAATGAACTTGCAAATGATGACGTGCATAAATAGCTCCTGGTTTTTTAAAGATGAATAAACTCCTGTTTTTCTTGTTCTGTAGTGCAGATTGTTTCCATGTGTGCCGCTATTTATGTACACTCTAATGCTAAGATGATGTTGATCCAAGTTTGCATCAGGCTTGCTTCTTCAGGTGTGAATCATGAATGCATCCATTTATCCACATTACTGGATTTGTTTCTGATTTAAGATGTGAAGAGAGGGCAAATCCAGGTGATGGTTTTGTGCTGAACGCTACATGAATTGGAGTTTATCTTTACATGTATTAAGAGAAGATCTATCCTGGCTATCCCAAATGACAGTCAGTATAAACTTTATGAAGGGGAACACTATTTGTGTGCTTATTCATTCTGTGGTGTTACTGAAATATGAGTTAGGGATCTATCTATTTATTTATTTATTATTGATGGTGGTGGTAGTACTGTCCTTAACGGCTGTTTTTCTGTAAAACCAGGTGCATTGTTTACCAGGAATTCAACTAGCTAAGACACAGACAGTTTCATAAAAGCCCTTAAAACAGCCTCTATTGAAACGTTTCCACTGTGAGACAAGGTAGAAAGAAGCACTCTTTTCTGAAACTAAAAGTGTAAATGTCATTTGTCATTTGGAAACTAGAAATCTCTCCCGTCCCTGTTTTTAGATTACGGTTTTAAAGCTCTGACATTTTTCACTACAGCTTAAACTACCATGTGCATAAATACATACACAGTTCTGCAGACAAGCCATTTTTCCAAATCAAAGCAAATCAACAGCTGCTTAAAACATAATGCTGCAGATACTTGTGGGCAGGAACAGTCTGATTTGCCCATTGCATGAGTATTGATTTTTGATTGCAGAGGTTATCCTGCAGATGAAAAGATCATAATCATACTAAGAGATGCTTCACTGAAAACTTGCACTCTACAAAACAAAGTGGAAAAAAACAATTCAGTTAACAATAAAAAAGCAGTGATTACTGCTGTCTTTGTCCTTGGGACCCTGCTGTAAATGACCTTAAATGTCTGTTAATATCAGTACTACCTAAATAACGGAAAGTTGGGCAAAAGAGGAGAAAAAAAAAAGGAAATAAAGAACTCTCTAGTCTAGTTTCTTTATGCATCATAAGGACTTGGCCGCAGTTGCTCTCCGTCCTCCATTTCAGAAGCTTGGAGAAGAGATCTGTAAACAGTGATGGGCAAGAACTCAACAGGACAGAAAAAAAAATGGATTTGTGGATTGCAGAGAAAAAAAAATAGTTAAAAATTCAAGACAAGAAAGTGCTCAGCTGCTGAGCTCTGTTCTGGAAGCACTTCAGGGCCACAGCCATGTCCCTGTTGGACTTGAAAGTTCCTGGAAGCACCCCAAATTCTGCATCAGTGCACGTGTACAAAACCCTGAGCTGCGGGACTCAGTTAATCATGTCAGGATATGGGAGGTAGAGTGATTCCATGCTGATATCCCACAGAGCCCCTAATCTTGCTATACATACACAGTGCTTGTGTAGCACACACGGGCTGTACAAAAAATGCAGGTGAAGCTTCCACCTTCTTCAAAATGAAGAAACTGTGGTTCTCCTGCTGACCTTTGGTATTATAGTTCCCTTATCAGAGTACTCGCTCTGCAAACAAAAGACCCAAGGTCATTTTTCTGCTCAGCATGTGCAGATTTAACCTCACATCTTCTACCTCCTATGTGAGTGTCCTAAATATTAGACTGCAGACACTTCTCTGCATGTGACAAGGAAAGTATCATCCCCTCCTACTGAAAAGCTTTGCTTTGCAGCAAAAACCAAAATTCACTGGAGTAATAGTGGAATATAGAAACACAAAGAAATTATCAGCTATTTTTGTACCTAAAGCCACCAGCTTTGTGAATAAGAAAATGAAGATTTGGCATTAATTGGGGTAAAGCTGAAGTACCAAAGTAGAGATATCAAAGCACTACCACCTCCATTCAGAGAGAATTAGTTGTCCTTTGTATCTTTTGGGAAGAGGCTGATTCTGCAGATGCCACAGGTGCATTCGGAGAATATATCTCACATCAGTCCTCCCCAGGGACTTACAGAGAGGAACATGGAGCCGAAGGAAGAAACTTGATCTGCACACCCCTGGACAGTAGAGTAAGCACTAAACCAGTAGGTATAAGGGGACTGAAGAGTATTGTGGATCCAGTTCAAGGAGGAGCCACAATAAATTCCATAGATGCCCTTGTTTCACTTGTAGCATGGACGTACTTAAAAAGATAATTCTGTGGTAAGAATTCTGTGGGAACTGGTAAGCAGGTAGGATATGGTCTCTGCCCTAGGGATAGCACACATACTTTGTATTACAGCAATACTACTTAAAATGGGTAAAAATTGTTGGACTACAAAAACATATTCATCTTGTTTTCTCCTCCCTTTTTTATTAGGTCCATGAGTCCCTCACCACACAGCTGAGATGCTACAAAAAGAGACCTGGAGACAGCTCAGCCCCTTCCACCATAGCTTGCTGCTTAGCAAGGGCACCTGCAACTGCAGTCCAGGGCTCTCATCATAGAATCATAAAATGGTTTAGGTTGGAACAGACCTTAAAGATCATCTAGTTCCAACCCCCCTGCCATGGGCAGGGACACTTGCCACTAGGCCAGGTTGCTCAAAGTCCCATCCAGCCTGGCCTTGAACGCTTCTAGGGATGGGGCCTCCATCACCTCGTCCCCGTCCTTCTTCACTGACCTTGGTGTCTACAGAGTTGTTTCTCTCACATATTCTCACTCCTGTCTCCGGGCTGCTGTTGCACAGCAGTTTTTTTCCCTTTCTTAAATATATTATCATGGAGGCACTACCACTGTCACTGATTGGCTCAGCCTCAGACAGGGGTGGATTCATCTTGGAGCCGGCTGGCATTGGCTCTATCGGACATGGGGGGTAGCTTCTGGCATCTCCTGTAGCCCTCCCTGCTACCAAAGCCTTGCCATGCAAGCACAATACAGATTATCTTTTGGATCTCATCTTTAATTTGCACACACAAAGGGTGTTTTTTTTCATTTACCACAAATTGTTTATTTGTTAGTGAGGTTTGTTGAATAGAATTCTTTAAGGCTAGAAAGTAACAGTGGTTAAGAAATACCACTGAGTAGTGCAGTGTGATGGAGAACTATGCAAAAGAATAGAATCAAAATTGCATTTTTTTTCCGATTCAAACTTCCCAAAATTTTTTCATTCCAGTGAACTGACCATGTCCAAATTTACAAAAATATTTCCTTGTCTTAGAAATGCTGCCTTTTTTTTATCCTACAGTCCTTTCTCCTGTCCTAAGAAGTTGATTTGTCTTTCCTTGTTCTTTATTCATTATTTTGGTCAGTTCTCCTCCTTCTGAAGAAGCACGTACCATCATCTTCTCAAGTCGCTACAGATTTTCAGTGAATAGAAAGCTTTGAACATAGAGGAAGTGGGGTTTATACTATAGTTGAGTCCAGCTAAGTTAAAATGGATGCCTTGCTCCTTTGCTGTGAACATAGAAAGCAGCTTTCTTTGCATTTATTTGAGAAATCTAAAAGAAGGTATTGACTTTGAGAAAAACTTCAGTTGAATCCATATTTACTTATGTTTCAGTTTTAGGAATTTCAGTAACACGCTTTTTCTCCAGCATCAGCTTTAAAGTGCACCAGCTCTAGATGAAAAGGATAAAAGTCAAAAATAGTTTATAAATTATGAGTAGGATGCATGTTCTGAGTGCACATGGCTGGAGATGTACTAAAGCTACATTTTTTAAGCTCCCTGTGGTTAGCTTCATGATACTGCTAGATATTCTGCTCTATATACCTATTTGAAGAACTGTCTCACTGGTGGGGAGGAAAATGGGCAGTTTTCATTTCCACTTTCCAATAGTACGACTTTTTCTTGAACTGGCATTAATACTAGATTATACTATCCTTCTTCCATTTCTATTTTGAGGAACAATGGGCCAAAGAGATGAGGATTTGCTAAAATATAATGCAGAGCCCACAGAAAAAATGTGTGTGAAATATGGAATTATAAGGTTATTAAGAGAATGGCTATGGTCGATGAGGCAGTTACAGCTCTGTAACACAAAGAGCAGAGGCAGCCTGTTGTGGAGTAGAAAGGTATGTACCAGCATGCCTCAACAGAAAATGTCAAAACAGTATTTTGCCTTTTTACCACTGTTACAGAGCTAGCTGCACCTCTGTCTTTTCAGTATGTCTGACTACATTCCTCAAATGTTAGGTGTCGTTACTTGTCTTTGGATACAACTTAAATGTTTTTCATTCAGACCGAGCATAAAGCACTGCCACATCTAGTCACACCAAGATGTTTCACCCATTATCCTGTGCCTAACAGTGCTCAAGAGAGGGAACGATTATAAGAAACTGGGCATACAGGGAGTGACACAGTTCCTCCAGTTTCAACAGTCTCAGCTTCAGCAGTCTCTCTGAATGAGAGGCTGCATCTCAAATGCTGAGTACATGTCTCAAAACAGATACAGGGCTTTTTTTTTTTTTTCCTCCATCCATGTAAATCCTTACCCCTGTGTCCGCCTCCGATAGTCACGTCCTCAAATCCCAGTGCCGCAGTGCTGATCAGCAGCTATTAAAACAAAGTTGTTTGAGGGTTTGTTTGCTTGTTTGTTCAGCAATTGGAACAAAACAGCAGGCAAAGGGCTTTTAAAACAATCAGCCCACAGACATATCCAGTCTCACCTTATGGTTTCCTTCAAGCACAGTTAGATAAGCATCCTTCTTGAGTTATGGAAATGCAATCGAGTCAAATCACATCCATGACTGATTGTCCTAGTGGCCTCTGCCTTCCTTAAATTGCATACATCTGCTTCTAGGAATTCCTCTGTATTTGCTGAGAGTTTCTGGGCACAGTTATCATAAAGATCAACAGTTTCTTTGCTTCAGCCCCCAAGTGTGAAGTCTTTGGGGCCTGAAATTGTTTGGGTTTTTTGGTTTTTTTTTTTCTTGGACTGCTGAAAATTCCATATAGCAGAAATTTATCTAGGAGAACAGCATATAATATTTGCTCAGTGGCTTGGAAAGCTACACCTATAAGGTCCTTCTCATGAGTTGTCCTACCACTTCTGAGGGTTTGGCGTCTGCTGTCACTAAGGGTAAAATCATTGTCATTTATTGGTCCAATGCAAAGTCCTTTCCTGGTACCTCCTCTCTAGGCAAAAACATACTACCGTAAATACAGTCTCAAAATAAATGATCTTATTAATAAGTAGCAAAAATATAAGGTATAAGAGAGGGGACTTTTCTAGTTTACCAAACATCAAACTAACTGACTTGACAATTATAGGAAAGCTGAGGTTATCATTCAAGCTACCAGAGTTTGAAAATTTACTGAAGCTGTTACACTTTGCTAGTTTCCAAGGGATAAGTGGCATGAGTGAAGAATGCCTGTTCTTCTGGGTTTTCAGAATATACACTTCAGTCAAAAGACATATATGAAATATAGCAACTCAGCTATAATAAGATCTTATTTAACTTTTTTCTACAAAAAGACATTATTGTACTGAGTTGCACAAGTTGTCCTACTGTAGGAAATGGAGGTGCTTAGTTGTGGGGAAGTAAAGGGAAAACAGAAAGAAAATAGAAAGCAAACTTCTCCAGAAAACAATTAAAATGAAACAACACAAAATTTGCATAAAGGAATTGAACAGGAGACAGAGACAATGCCTCTGTTTGTGTGCTGGTACTGAAAATTCAGACACAGAAGAGGATCTTGCGTCCACTGATTCACTGTAATTGGGCTCTGCCAGAGAGGTTCAGAGACAGCATGATGAGGCTATTAGACTAAACAGTCCTGTTAATGTACAGCAATGAAGAGCTTTCCTTGGTACAAGACTGACTCTACAGTTTGGAAATGCTAGGCCATCACAGATGTATTTACTTTTCCAGAAAGAAAATGTCCTCTAATAAAAAAATCCCAATAAAACTTGTTTTCAAGTCCCATGTAATACAGATAACTCACAAATGTTTTTTCCAACATCAGAAAGAAAAGTGCCAACATGCACAAAGGAAAAATACTACTTTATGCAGGAACGTGGAAGATGTCTCTGGAGTTATTATGGAAAAGATGAAGGGCAAGAGTGGAGGCAGGGTAGTTTATGAGAAGAATGGTGCAGTAGGGTAGCTGTTGAGTTTGAAGTTATCCACAAGCCATTTGCTGTTGAAATACTGAAATTGCGATATGAACTATCAAAACTGATCTCATTTTCTCCTTCTATTTCTTTCTTCAAGTAGTAAAAATAGCGAGCCTAAGTTTTATATAAGTGAATCTTTCGGAAAATTCTTTTTATTATGAAAGCTATGATTTTCTCACCATCAGAATATTAGCACGCAGACGCAGTCGACAGTTTAATGCCACAGTTACATGGAGACACTTGTATCATGCAAAAAGCTGAAGATACCCCAAAAAAGTTTTTCAGAATGCTTTGGAAACTGTACTTCAGAAATATTTCTTCCCATAACCTGAGACGATTTTTATTGTATAGAAGTTAGGACTTTTTCTGTCTGCTGGAGTTCAACAGGAAGCTTGAGCACGTACCTAGCTTTAAGCTTTATAGTACCTCCATTGTCTTCACCAGGATGTGTCATAGCCCAGATTCGTAACATGGATCAAAACCTAGCTTGGAGACAGAAAGTAGAGAGTGGGATTAAATGGCCAATTTTCAATGCTAGCAAAAGGTTAATAGTGGGGGCCTCAAGGCGCAAGAGTATGTGTCATGATGCTTAATGATCTGGAAAGGGGATGAGTAGTGAGAAGCAACTTTTGCAGATGCCACAAAGATGCTTAGGATGGTCAAGCCCCTGCTGTACTATTAGCTTCTTCACAGGGACCTAGAGAAGCCAAGATGAGGGGCAATATGATGACAGTAAAAAAACCCGGTGTTTGCTCATTGAATATTGATAAATGAAAACTACCCTTGAAGAAGGGGACGGGGGGGGGGACGGGGGGGCTGGGAACTGCACAAAGCCTTGGCAAGATTCAAAATTAATTATCAGATCATCAAGACAACTTAGAAAAATATCTAACCACTAGTGTAAAAATTCAAATGTTAGGAGATGCTTAATGTATAGCGTCAGTTAGAAAAACAAAAATGTTAGGAATGCATGAGGAATGGGTGATCGCTATGGATACTGACCTAGATAAACATTGGGTCTGATTCAATACCGTGAAGTCCTATTTCAAGTAGACAAGGATCCTCAATGAGCAAGTCCAAAAATTTTCTAGTAAGGAAATTCAAAACGCTGTTGGTTTTGTTCCTTTACCACAAATAAGATTTGCTTTAACTTTAGCTTGATTCTTTAGTTCAGTTGTGAATACCTTTTCAAAAGGAAAGGTAAGGCGAATTAAATTAATTCAAGAAGTGGAAATATCGGTTGGAAAGCTGTTGATACCCTTTGAAATCAGGTATGCCTGAGTGTTTTGAGACATTGGGTCCTTACGCTGGAGGAGTGAGACCAGATGTTTTGCAGCATTAACTGAGTCAAAATGATGGCTTGAATGTACAATGAGAAAAGCACTACTATTATACCAGTCATTTGATGCAAAACACTGCACATATTAGCGATTCAAAACAGAAGGGGCAAATTCTAGCTAGAAAGACGCAAGATCCCTAAAAAAAGAGGAAGTCATCAAAGCAGAGAGAAGTGAAGGGTCTCTCCAGGTTGTGCTGATGACCGCCAGTACATCACTGTTCAGTGATCACCAGGAGCACGACTGCATTCCTGACATACAGCCTGTACCAGGCTACAGGACCTGAGTTCCACCTGGTTTTAAATGCTATGTATAGTAAAGAAATTGTACCTGAGGAAACTGTAGACCAATTGCAAAGAAAATAAAAGAATCTGTCTTTAATGATGGGATAAAAATCACAGCGAAAGTTACATTTTATGAGGATATTATACATAGATATACAGAGTAAAAAGTGAGAGTTATTGTTGTTGCTTTTGCAATATTGCATCTCCTATTTTGTAATTTTTCTATGTATGTTTTATTCAGAAATTCCAATATATTCCAATTACATTCAATGAACAATAGGAAAACTCTCCTAATTAATTTTTGAGTAGTTAATAAAACACTGTGTAGTGTAGTAGATAAAGACTTTCTAAAACAACTAAGGAGACACAAACATTCAAGTGTTTATGTAATTCACTTTCTGCCAATGAGAGATTAATTTCTGGGCTTTTATCAAGCAAAATAAAATTAAATTTATGAAATTACATTTAATGGAAAACATATTATGCATATTCATTTGGCTTACTTTCTTGATTCAGGACAAAAAAAGTAAATTTCTTTTTATGTCCCAGTTCACCATCTATCTTTCAGATGGGAATGGTCTTTAGTGGCAGAACAGGACAAAATCCACCATCTCTACTGCAAATGAGACATCCCACAGCACTGAGACGGCGGCTGGAGCTGGCTGCTTTCTAATCTTCCTCAGACTGTTATTGCTCTTCAGGGATCTGTTATCAGATGGAGCCTTATATAAATCTGGTCCCAAAATCAGGGATCAACACATGATACTGTGACTTGGCCACAGTAGGTGAGAAAAAGCTGTGACTGCAGGACTGCAGCTATGACTGTGCTACCACAAGGGATACAGCAGCTGCGTGACAGTTGTTACAGCGTCTTTCTGCAGACACGGTCTTGTCAATTGAAAATCCCTCTGAATTCTTCCTGAAATCTGTCATCATCTGACCCAGCCATAAATGGGTGCCTGATTGCTTATTCTGTGGAGCCAAAGGCAGTCAATTACAATGCTGTCCTTATTGCACACTTGTGTTTTGCTGGCTAGAAAACCTGGTATGCCTGAACCAATTAAACCAGTGAACCATTTGGGCTTAGACGGATCTTTGACCTCCACCTATGAAGGCACGTTAGTCCTGCCATCCATCAGTAGAATTGCTGTAGGGCCCAATTAGGCTTCATTCTGCCATTTAGACTGCTAATCCAGTACAGATACCGCGGCTAGTTTACTTTTCAAATTGGCATATTTCAGCCCACAAACCCCCTTCTTTCAATATAGCCTTGGACACAGTATTTTGTAGCCAATGTTTGTTCTGTGGGAAAGGAAAATATTTATTTTCCAGTATATGTACTCACTGCAGAAAACTTCTGATCCTCAACTTCTCATTCCTCTGATACGTTATTGCTTGTAACTAATTCCCCATCAGGCTTCCCAGCTTTCTGTGCTACCCTTCAAGTGGGTAGTAGATGTAATATATTTTCAATCTTTGAATTCCCTAAGGAGAGATGTGATGGTCAAAGTGTGTCAGAGGCCATTAGAGGGTGCATATTGTATATTGTAAAGTCCAGCTATCGGGGAAAAAAAAAGAAGAAAAAAAAAGTGAAGAACAATTTTCTGCAGAAAATAATTATGGTATCATTGGCACCATTTTCCTGAATAGATCAAATCCCATGTGTTTTTAGACTCATATCTACTTACTTTAGTGACAAAAATAAACACTTACTGTTTTTTTATTTCTCTTAGCCCTGCAGAAGTAACATAACTATTTGAGACAGCTGGGTACTATTCCATCTTGAGCCTCATCGGCAAAATTGCTTGCTAAGTCCCAATAGCTACACCTGTTCAAAAGCCTTGCAGGCAAAACAATCACACAGGTACCACTAAGGGCATAATTTAGCCCTCAGAAACTTTGTTACCGGTGATGATATGTGACGTGGAAAGAAGCCTGCCTGCTTCTTGGAACCCAGAATGAGTTTCAAACACTGGTGTTCAGGAAAAGCTCATTTCATTCTTTAGGCGAGCTCCTGGGCTGTGGAAATGAGTGTGATACCTGGACAGAAGGAAAAGACGCTCATTTCAGAAAATGGGCTAGTTTCCCTGGTAGTCTGGCAGATGAAGGGCTGACTTGAATTTCACCATGAATACTATTCGCAGCCCTAGTGATCACAGTGACAGTTAGACAGCTCATCCAAGTAACAAACATGTGAGCTGATGATATGGAGGTAAATATTATGACAGAAAACTTGCTAGGAAAAGGTATCTTCTGCGAGCAAGTAATTTAATATAGGAGATTACTATTTCTATAACATAAACTACATTAAGTACTTGGTGTCAGCAATTTCAGTATATCCTTCACTGGCAGCAGTAAGTAGGCCTGGAAAATCTGACTCATAGTATGACAGGATTAAACTGGTGAAACCAGTGGGAGACAAAAATTGTTTTGTAGTCAGTGTGGTGGGATATGAGGTACTTAACACCCGTCGCCCTCCAAACAGCCATCATTATTCCCGCAGTGCCATCTACTGGTTCAAACCCAGGATGAGCTGAAAGTAATAAATTTACATGTGTTATCTGTAGCAGATTAATCATCTGATCCTGTATTAAGATACAAAGAAAACAAATAATCATTATTATTCTAATAGCTTTTCTCATTTTCCATAATTTTAATTAAATATTCAGGATTTTTTTCATAGATGAATATTTAGTATAAAGGGTGCCATATGGTACAGAACAATTTCAAAAATGAATGCATGCACTATACCTGAGCTAGAAATAACCCTATTTAGCTTATATAAATGCAGAGGTAAACATTTCACACTTCATTCAAATGCATACATGTATCTTATTTTCACAAGAAACAAATAGGGATGCATGTTCTACCTCACGTGTACTTTCCAAATCTGTGGGCTAAATAATTACTCTAAATATTTTAAGAGTTCTATAGCTCTGTTAATATATAATGATTCTCCTAGATTTCATAAAAGAATTTAAGAAATTTATGTGGGATTTCATACAGTAAGAAATCTGTACAGGGAGGGTAATTGCATCAATTATAAATCCCTAAAGTTTTACAAGGATGTAGGTCAGATCAGTCCTTCCATTGCAGGAATTGGTGGTGAAATGCTGTGGTTCTCATTCCGTCAGACTTTCCCTTGTGTTCGATAATACTGATTGACAGATATATAGACCACTTCTAAAGCTGCAGGAAAGCAAGGAAAGGATAATATCGCAGTTTTTTCTCTAACTTAGCTCAAAGTATGAGTATAGCAACAGTTCACCCATCCACCTCCTCAACTATGGAGCCATGCAAGATTTATTCTTATCCTATTTAACATCAGACTATTAGTGCTTAAATGTATTTTGAGGCAGCACAAGCTTAAGTGCCAGAAAGACAGTGATAACTCAATATTTATTTTATAAGAAGCACAAAGCAACATCTCCTTATCTCAACGACTAGCTGAAAGAAACATCTGGATGAAAAACAACGACTGAAGCACAAACTCTGTATAGGTGAGCTTATTCTGACAACACAAGGACAGAACTTGTCATTTTTACAATAGCCATTCTGAAATGATCAGATAGCCTCAGAGATAAATTGGTTCTGTAGCACTAGTTGCCCAAATAACCAGTAGAGCAGACAATACACATGGACTTCTGTGCCTGGTCCCAAGCTAGGACCTTCTCATTTTAGACAAAAGTTCACGATCTCCTTTCTTGAATGTGGGTATTTATCACAGGTAGGAATGAAGTCTGTGCTCTACATTAAGTCTTCAAAGGAATCTTCACAGTACTATTTAGCAAACTACATTGAGGAAGTCAGGATTATCTAATTCTGTATTCTTCGAATGTGTGAGTTTCTGCTTTTTACTTTTGCTAGACTTGGGACTCAATGGTCATATATTCTAGTATCAGTCAGTTTCAACACAGTATATCTTCTTAAAACAGGGTATTTGAATGCATACACAGTAGAGATTGTTGAAAAATGTTCTTGTACTTCCCAGTCATCTTCAGAATGACTTTAGTGATTAAGCAACAATGTGTCTGAAGTGAACTATCGCTTTTTCTTTTTTATTCTTAATACTTAGAAAGAGGCTTTCTATCAGCCTGCCTCCCCTCTGAATGTCTGCATCTGACCTCTACTTGTCCTCACACCATGGGGTTTCATTATTTATTTTGACAGTAACTGTCTTTCCTTCTTCTTGACCACAAAGCTTCATATTTTTTCTTAAGTTGTCTATTCATCAAAGATGAATTCATTGCTCAATAAACATTACCATTTTTTCTTCCTGGCTGGATATACATGCTTTAAGCTAACACCTCTATAAGGTTCATCAGCTTGGGTGACTATATATTCCTTGGTCAGTATCACTGAAGAACACATTGACTTTTCTTATAATTTCAGTGAGTTTTATACTAGCTAAATAAAGCAACTCCCATTGTTCATACACTTGTGCAAGCGACTCCACAACCATGATTTTAGGTGTTCTTTTTGAAAATTCTAATTTGTATTTCCTTTTTTCTGTTGCCATTGCTAAAAATTTAGTAGGTGTAGAGATGCAGCCTGAAGACTATCATACAAAGAGTTAGTGATCCACAAGCTTGCTTCCCACACATATGTATACAGGTGCACTTTGAACAGCCTGTGACCACTTACCAACCATATGTGGCAGAGTATCCGTGACTTCTCAAGTATATGCCTCTGTATGATGGATACCATGTGAATGCTCTAAAAAATAGTGTAAATACTTTAATGTAAGCATAATAAATGTGTAGTTAATCAATGTACATGTATTCAATGCATATTCAAACATAAGTATAGTGCATTGCCTCACTGACCGGAAATATTATTTGTGCCTGTTTGGGAACTATGACTTTATTGAGACCAGGTTGTTGGACCATATTGTCCAAGAGACACTTCAAGGCTAGGTCCACACTCCAAACTTGACTGCTATCAGTGACTGATGAATCTGTATTGAGAGCAAGACCCTAGAAGACGGCTAATGGACTTAGAGATGGTGAACCTCACCACAGATGGGAACTCTGCGCAGTGTGCCATGATCCCCGAGGAGGTGCTCACCCAATGCTGCAACAGCCAGGATTCCCAGCATCAGAAAGGATGTAAGATTGCTATCACCTTTTCTATATTTTCCGTCTGTTACTCAATACATTAATTAGCAAGCTTTGAGTGTTGGTGTCTTTCTCACTGAGTGCCCAAAAGAACTGACACCTCCTCAGTACAAAAGAGTAGGAAATTACTATGCCTTCATCCATAATACAAGGAATGAGGAGAAAGCTTTCTTACTATATGAAAAAGCTTCTTAACACCCTGTAAAGATAGTAAGAATAGTGTGGAGAGAAGTCTTTTCCAAAGGACTTTTAACGCAAACCAAGCAAGAACCATAGCGAAGAATAGTCCTGGGCTTTAGAATAGTTCTAGTCCTTCCCTTTACATCATAAAGGAATTCCTAGTTCAAACAAAATCGATGACAAGTGATGTTGCTATCTTTGAATAGGGCTTGTCATAGCAGTTCCACAAATTTTTTATGAACTTAAGTGCTATTATCAGTCCACTGCTGACCCCAATTTATACTACTACAGATTTTGACTGATTCGAGATGCTTCTCTTCCCAATTTACACCAACATAAAAGAGAGAAACCTTACTCATTCAAAGAACATCAACACAAAAATGGAAGTTACGCAGAAGACTGAGCCCTGTTGTTGCAGATACTCTATTCACTGTGGGAAATGGCTTGATGAAATATAAAAGGCAAAAAGGCTTTTGTTGTGCAAGCCCCTGAATCGAGATGGGCAGGTAGAGCTGCAAAAGGAGGAGCAAGTTCTGTCTGGAAAACACAAAGTTTGCTGGGCAGACAGTATTTTCTGTTTTGGCAACTTGACGAAGATTTCTGCTTTATCTATACACTGTGCCCTGAGGCATAGACCCTCTCACGCCCTCTTGTGTTTAGGATCAGGCCTTCTGTATAATCAGGGAAAAACTAGGACTGAATTCATCTTTCTTTACAATATTAGAGATTTCCAAAAGTGTGCATCTCAACCTAGATAAAATTCAGATACTCAGGAAGAAGGTGCACATAGCTTGGATCCAGGAGAGAAAGCAAAGTTAAGTGCAGATTCAAAACTTCTGACTGCACCTGGTGATCCTGGGATCCCGCCTAGTTCGTTTTGGTTTAAAGCCAAGCAAGCGAGCTTAGACCACTTTCAGCAGCTGTTTAATCTGTTTGATTTTGCAGTTGGAGTCACCTAGTCAATATAGGTGTGAGACAGTTTAAGGACCTACCATTTACTGGCTGTACTTCTCAGCCGTTCACTTCTGTGAATGCTTCCAGCCAGCAGTGGTACAGTCAGACTGGTCAGATTAACCCACAGTGGTTTAAGCAAACCTGTTTGAATTTGTACAGTACAGAGGAGATGAGGGCTCAGGAAGTCTTATCAGTGACAAAGTGACAAACAGCAGCTCATGGTGGTAATGGCTATACTTGCCTAAGAGGGTTCTTCTCATCCAAGGTGGAACCCAACAGTTTAATTTATCCACTGGCCGTGTCAGCTGCATCCTTGTTCACTGTACAACGCTCTGTCCTTTGAGTGTAGGGAGAGAAACTCATGGCTTAAGCCTACGCAACTTCGTAACTATGTAACTGGCTGCCAGGGAAGAGAAATTATTGCTAAACTACTTATTCCTTAGCCTTTTCTGACATCTTATTTGTTACTTAGCGCAATATAGACTGAAAAGCAAAAGACCAGAAGATTAACCAGCCGAAGGTCCTGATCCCATCTCTGTGCTAAACACACACCAAAATTCATCTCCACTGTGTCCAAGTTTTTCCCTCAGTGATACCTGAGCAATATCACTCAGCACAGCAAATTGGTGTGAAGGAACGCAACGTTTGTCACCCATATTTTGCTATATTATACATTCTTGGCAATAACCAAAACAGAAAGAGTAGATTGAATTTCACATCCTTGACTAACTTTGCAGGACCTGCTGTTCGGGTCATCCAGCTTCTGTGTGCAAACTGCAAATTTGACATGGAAGTTGTTGTGACACAATGAATATGGAACAGCGTCATTGTTCAGATTAGGAATGCCTTGAGCTTTGACTCACAACAGCCTTTTTACTCCCTTCTCTAATTACAAATTCTGCCATATGAAAGGTCATAAAACTGTGAGGTAGGACAGCGTCTGAGGGAAAGGGATAGAGCTCCTTTGGTTTGGCTTTGACCTAAATCAAGCTGACAAGTCAACCAGCTTTCTTAACTGTGTGATGTTTCTGAGTAAAGGCTTTCAAACTCTGAAGCAATGTTCTGAAATCAGTAGACAATGACTAGCTACCAGGATCTAAGGCTTAGACTGGTGAATGCATCATCATTTATATCTAAATCAGATATGCATTAATTTACTGCCCTAGTATTATTAAATTTCCAGAGTTAGATACTAATCTATTTTAAAATCAACTACAAACCTCCCATTTATTCTAATGAAAAAAAAACGTTCAGTTTTAAGAATTCGATCGTTACTGTTATCACAATTTTAATTCATTAATCCTCTAACACTTTTTGAGGAAGATAAATGCAGTAATTTCCAGTTACTGATTATCTGTTGATGCAGAGATACTCAACACCTAATTTCAGGGGAACTTAGACACCTACATCCCCAAAAGGATAGGTGTATATTCATCAAAGTGACTTGTCCAGGTTCAGTTGGAAGACTGGGATGGAACCAGCACCAAATCCAGCTTTTTTAAATCCAAGGTCAGCACCCTCTCCTTATAGCTTCTGCCGTTAAAAAATTATCAATATTCACCCTTGTTGTGAGATTAGGGGGGTGCTGAATTCATTAGACTGACTCCAGATGACAGTTAAGGAATAGAAGTGACCTTGTCAAGAAACTATGAAAGTCTTAAATTTCTTCAACTGTAGCTATCAGAAGATCATAGTTTGGAAGTTTCTGTGAATTATTGCATTATTACCTACTCTTTTTTGTTTTGAAAATTGTTTAAATTTTCTTTTTGCTTACCGGATCATTCATTAAACACATGGGCAGTTTTTTGGAAAGTCACTCTCTTATGTCTGATAGGTATACCACAGGGTTTTGTAGTTTGTGCTCAGGACTTTGTGTGAAGAAGGCTTGGGGTTTTGAGAATAAGAAAATCATGAAATATGCATTGGAGAAAAGAAGGTTTTAAAGCAGTTCAAAATTTATATGCAAAATCCCCTGCTGAAAAAGAGTATAAATTGGATACAAAATAATTCAGAGGAAATGGGGGGAGAAAGAAGGGGAGGGGGAAGAATATCTTAGACCACAAAGTCCTTTTACAGGTGAAATTCAGAGGTTCATAAATCAATTATAAAAATGTGCCATAGGCTGCAAATTGGAATTCCAGTTCCTAGATTTGAATCAGGGTTGGTTTGTTTGATTGTTTTAAACACAAACATAAGAAAATTTTTCTTATTTTTAAATCAGATGAGTAATAGTGAACATATTCACTTAAGATTTTAAGATTTTTTCTTCCTTTTTTTTTTTTTTACATCTACAGTTATGTCTTAGAATGAAACTCTAAGTCAATAATTTGGGGAAAAAAATGTACATCTTTGTAGGAATTGTTGCTCTTGGGTCAATATCCACTTTTTAAAAAATACTAAAATATTTATATTTGCATGATGAGACATAATATTTTATTCATGGACTGAAAACACCCTTTAAATAACATTAAGAATTATTTTTGCCGACTCACTGAATGTACATTTTGTACCTTTGATAGAAGGCCCCAGTACAAACAGTCTCCAATCCACTGCTGCTGCATGGCCATCAGCTAACATGCTGCCCCATGACAGCTTTGAAGACGAGCAAATCTCTGACAAAATCCAGAAATAACGGAAAAATGGTCTTTACATAGACAAAATAAGATTATCAGCAGCGGTCATTATGTCTAGTTGGCTGCTATAACCTTTTGAATAGTATAAAAGTAATCCTTGAAAATTGCAAGGGATTTCCCCAAAACTAAAAAGGAAGGGAAGCTGGACACAGTATGGTAAGGACAGCAAATAGACATGTTGCTATATGCAAGGCGGTGATTCCCAAGTACTAGATAGGAGCCACTTTATCCTCATATGGATGTTACTTCCAGTTCCTGGGTGCTACAGGACAGATACTCTCACATTGCTCCAAAACAGTTATTTCCACGGGGCAGTAGCTAAATGCTGCTATAATAGAGACCAACCAAAAAACGCAGGAAGATGACATACCTCCCAACACTGCTCTGAGCAGTGGGACTGCTTCCCACAATTCAAATAATGTATTAGTGGAACAGACAACATAGAATTTCTGCTACTTATTCTAAAAATCATGGACTTCATTGACCACTAGAAGCCGAGCAAAGCACGTACACTAAGCACAGTCCTCACTTTAGGATTCAGGCTGGCACTCTCTTAATAGAGTATCCAGCTTTTCCACAGTGCCTGAATCCAGCAGCAGTGCCATGGCAGGCTCACATGAGCACAAGTTGTCCGAGCAGAAGAGGGGAGCTGGCAGGACACAGAAAGATGTTGTATCACTCATGTTTTCCACAGTAGCAGCTTAGTCCTGGCACATGACCTATCACGTAATCTACTCCTCCTCATGTACATTCAGCACATGTTTTGTGAGGAGATGTAAGATTTCAGGCACACATTTTATATGCCAAGACAATAGGAGGTTTCTGGCCGGTCTATCTTATTTGTCTGTTCCACTCATTGACAAGTAACACATCTTCAGCACCCTCAGAGGACACTTAGGAAATCAGACATTAATGGCACGACAGAAATTCTCCTGCCTACATTACACATCTTGTTCCCATGGCCCCCAGGGCTTCCACTTGTGCTAGGGCTCTCATCAGCTCATTTGTTGGCAGCAACAGTTAGGCTTCTTTGAAAATGCCAGCTGTAGAAACATAGACGCCTTAGGGAGCTCAGGCATACACGGAGATTAGTGCCAGCTCTGAATCTGTTACTGTTGCCTACCTGGTGCACTTTGGTGGCTATTTTCTTTTTCAAGTGTCAAAATCACTTTTAAAAGCCTGGCCAGAGGCTCTTAGTGCTCAATATACAAACAAGCAGATTAAAAGACTGTCACTACCGGACCGATATTCGCAGCAGGCTCTCCATGTATGCAGCTAATAAATAAGTAATGACAATAGAATAGTTCCTGTTCTGCATTTGATTCTCTAATATTGTTCTGCAGTACTACTTCCAGAAAGACAGCAGAGACAGAGATTGGTTGAGTTTTTCCCAGTCCCACAGAAAAATTTTAGCAGAAGCAAAAATAAAATATCCATTTCAGTCCTTGCTTACTTGGGCAGTCATGTCATCTGAACAGAATTACATATCTGAACTGGATTATTTGTGCATTTACCCTATGTCTATGAAAGCAGCAACTTAGAGAAAGAATATAGAAGCATCTCAAAATGTATTACAAATCAACCCTTTTTTTCCCTTATCATCTGCACCCACGCCAAATACCCTCCTTTGGAACAGTTCGTAGTGCAAAGCAAACAGGGACTGGCACTAATATGCTTAAATTTTCTTTCATTCTGCCTCCATAGCCCAAAAGAAGGCAGCCCTGATGTAGCTGTAATATCAGCACAGCCAAGTTTCCAGTGTGCCCTCTGCTACTAGGAGAAGTAGCTATGGAGATATGGAGGGGTAGATGAGAGGACGAATGGTCTTAAGTGGATTCAGATATGTTCTCTCAGAAAGTACTTATAAGTTAGAACAAATTGAGGCAGCTCTTAAGATGCTTTCACTGGCCTTTGAGTCATTGGGACAGAGCAGGTACCCTAATTACCATCACAAAGTTTGTTCTGTATCCAGAACAAAGTGCCCAGCACCAACTCTAAATAATTAAATTAGACTATTAATATTCAGCAACAGCACCACCTGATTCCGTGGACATGGAGCAACAGACTACCTAGATGTCATCAGTATGGATGGAATATAACTTCTGCCTCCCAGAACAGGAGATGGCTGATAATCTTATTCTGAACTGCAGCTTCAAAGGTCAAAAAACTCTTTGGGGAAATGCAGCAGGGAATATGGCTTATATCCCATAACAAAGAAAATCTGAAATGTACTGAAAAACTTTGAATTAAGTAGCCTTAATAAGGGGATGAATGAAAAACAAATGAATGTAGAAATACACTTCTAAATGTGTATTTAAAGAAGGGACAAAACCCAAAGGTTAGATGATAGTGACTTCTAGAGGATGCCAAGCATTTCAGCAAGTCATTAAAGATGATCCAAACAAAGGGGACATGTGAGCAAACTGGGTGAAAAAACCCAACTTGAACAGTGCTGAGGCCATCAAAGAACAAACTAACAGACTTCTAAGAACAGTACTAAGTCCAAAACAAACTGGCACACTGCTGAAGCGAATGCAAGCAGGGTACAGCCTTGTTGTTACATTCATTTTGCTCCCAACCTGCAAAGAAGAAGAAAGCAGATGGCAAAGAAGCAAAAGGACAGGGCAAAGCAGTGAAAGAACATGGTAAAGAGGTGAAAAGACCACCACTCACCTGCTAATGATTCTCTCTTTCTGTTCCAAACAGGCCTTTGCTACTTTTCCAAACCCAAGAGATCCTCTTTATTTTTTCTCCCCTTGCAACCTTCTCTATGTGTTATTGAAAGAGGTCAGAGTAAAAACAAAACAAAAACAAAGAAAAAATTCCCACCCCACCCCACAAAAATATAGAGGAGACATAGCATTACAGAAAAAGAAAAGATCTTAAATAAAATCATATTAAAAGATCTTGCTACTCTATGGATGCCACTTTTTTTTTAAGGAAACTCCAAGGACAAAGAAGGATAATATTTTGAATACCCGTGCCCATATTTTTCACGCTGGCTGTATTTGCTTGTTCTTTTTTTCTTTCTCTCCCTTCTCCACCACTTTCTCAAATGCGGTTTCTCTCTCCCTCTGGATCCCAGCATATTATTCAGTCACTGTATGCTGGACTGCATCATAGATTTGCACAATCACCTCAGCTAAATCTGCTTGCCTGTAGTTCCCATACACTTGCAGAAATCTTCAAACTTTCCAGACTCCTCTCCAGCCTCTTTTAATCATTCATCCCCACAATTCACAGCGTTTCTTTTTGTTGCCCTGCTGACAAGTAGGGGTTACATGGGGCTGCTCGGAAGTCTAAACCCTTTTTTTACCTTTTGCCAGGTAGCAAAAAGCTCACACATGCCACCATGCAGAACTCCTTAGAAGTCAACAAACACCACAGACTGAGAAATGACATTGATCAAAAGGAAATGATCTGTTAATACCACCAAAGACACATGTCAAAATCAAGCCTGTTAACTGTGATACAGGCCAGAAATTATGTTAGCATCTGAAATTAGGTCTAACTGATGAACAAAATAGTAGGCCAATTAGCCATTATAACCACCTTGGGAAGGTGGGGAAGAATTTTTTTCTCTGGCAATAACTCCAGGAGAACAGATGGGTGCAATAGAGCAAACATTTCCTGGAATTCTCCAAGACACTGTAGCACAATTAAGACTTCAAGATTGTATACCAAGAGATGTCCTTGAGATAGAAAAGAATGAGGAGAAAGAGGATATCTAAGTGTCCTAGGCAGATTTGTATCCTGTTTTCTATTTTTCACAATACAAGAATTAGGGAGTTTCTGATGAAATGTACAGACAATACTGCCTGGCACCTGATAATGTGAGATTTAGTATTCTTTTTCTGTCCCTTGTTCAATATCTGTTTCTCTGGTCAAATGATTTTTTTCTTTAGCTCATTCTCCTGCATTCTGTTTAAAAAGTCTGCCTTAAGAGGCAAAAGTGCCTCTTATAGAATGGGAATGTGAATCTGTGACTAAAAATCAGCTGTTGGAAACAACGTAATATTGGAACAATTTTTCTGGATCTTTCATTGGCCAGTACTATTATGTGGTTTGTCTGCTTGTCCTTGGCAGTGAGATTTAAAAATGTACCTTCTGTCCCCTGTTTGCTATCTGTTCTTTTGTCTTCCCATTGCATGTTCCTTTTGCTTGGTCTTTCAGGAAGCATAACAGTATTCCCGTGACAAATTAAGTTTTATGGAATACTAGTCCAGTCCAACTAGCTTTTCTTCCTTCTCCTAAGACAAAGGAAATCTTTCACTGTCTTTACTATGATACAAAAAGTTTGTGAAACACTGGGATTTACTTTATTGTCTCCTAAAGGAAAAGCAAAAAAGGAATTTCAAATGTTAGAATGAATACCTTACTCTGCAGTTTATATTTCCAACTCTGTACTATCCCTCTTAAAAGTTTTAAACACTTTCAGCAGTGACAATGTGCCACGAACTAATTGAGCCTCATTCACCACAACCTCACTCAAACAAATGTGACTTTACATCTCATTTGAGTCCCAGCGACATTCAGACTAACATTAGGGCAAATTCCTGTTGCAGACAAATATCACCACCAAGGCTTTCACAGATTTTCCCTGATATTCAGCGATGCAATTCAACATAATTTGCTTAGGGTTATGCTCTTTTTGTGTGTATATCCTCTTTTAACAGTCTGCAATTTGGATTTTATAAAGTAAACTGTAGAAATATACTAAGCAGCAGGACCAGTATTTTTACCTCCCTTGCTGAAAACCTGCTCACTGCATGGTTCTTGCTTGGTTTCTCTTTCTCTCATCAATTAACTCTTTTCTCTTGACTGTAAAACCTAAACAATATAGGCAACATGCAAGCCCTTCTTTGGAATAGCATGTTGACTAAGGACAACAGTAGGGAATTTAAAATATTAATTTATAACTGTTATACAGGAGATATTCGCCACTAGCTATAATTTCAAATGAGACAACTATTCCTGCCTGGTTCTCCCTTGTCCATGGAATTTGGGAGTGCCTGCTAAACTGGCATGCCTCAAGGACTTAAATGCAGCCAAGGTCCTTTTCTGCCTTATATCTGAAAAGATGATTTTGCATCTTTTGCGTAAGATAAAAGTACCTAAATTTAGAGTCACACTTTCAAAATTTAGGCAATGTATTTTGCAACTAATCAAACACAGTTTCTGGTTTGCTTATCTGGATTTAAGCACCTATACCTATATTCTAAATTTTCCCATTGGGTTCTAAAGTAGCATTTAAGCTCTTCCACTCCATAATTCTAAGGGCCATGTAAGGAAACAGAAACAGGAACATGCATGTTATACCCAAAGCAAGAGCGATAAGGCTCAGATGATCATTCTTTTCACCAGCTCTTTTTCATATAGTATTGCAACTATGTGATCCAATTCAATGAAATAAAAATAGCAAAAAAATGCTGAAAACAGTCACTTTACCTGTCTTAAAAGCAGAGTTATTCCCTGAACAGAATTATTATTTTTTTTATTTCGTAAGTGTTACACAGGCTGCAGTGCCATTCAAAGTAACTCATTTTGGTATTTGACAGAAAGCCCACCTTTTATTCTGTGCTTACGCAACATCACACTGTTGGTTGCTGCTTCGTCGCTCAAGCTCATGGATGCTATGATTCTATAAATAAAAAGCAGTAACAGGATTATCTGCCAAATATAAAACTAATTTTTTGAAAGAACTTGGGTACTCGTATAAAGCACTCTTAAAGCATTGATTTCCCGAATCGGTCTCACTTTGAGTAACAGTGGTTTATAAAAGGCAGCAGGTCTAGTTTCCAATCCCCGTCAGTGGTTGCTGGATGGCAGAGGGACTGAAAACAGTAAAGATTTCCGTTTGCAGTACTACTGAACAGGAACAGAGATATCAAGGAACTCAGAGTCTTGAAGGAACTTTCTCACCTGTGAGAATTAAGCTGTCAGTTACAGGCATGACTCATGATCCAATAAGTACCAAAAGCCTACTCCTGCAAAAGATGACTCAGATGAATTGAATTTCTCAAGGAGAAGGTAATCTTTTCTTAAACTGCTTTTGTTTTTTAGTTTTTTGGTGCATCTTTGTTGAAATTCTTACTACGGCTAACAAGTGGTTTCCAGCTTATAAAAATTAAACTCAGTCTGGGAAGATATTGTGAGTGCTGTGCCTTTGGGGAGAGTATGCTTATAGTACTAATAAATAGTGCACTGCATTCATATTTAACAACTTACTTTGAAGATAGTTACTTTGTCTGTAATGAGTTTCATGTGGATAAATCTGCATGGTGCGCTGTTGGATCCTGACTTCTGAAGTAGATAGTGATCCCTACAGTAAAAGATGTGTGTTTCCCAGTTTTCCTTGCTAATTGTTGTAATAGGTTTGAAATTACTTTACCAAATATCGCACAGCAGTTGTATATTATTCTGTTTTGAAATACATGAGTATTATTAGTGTTCACCAGTTCAGATGGAGAACATCCTTCATGATGATAAAGCAGGGGGCACACTTCAGAAATTGCTCTTTTTTTGCATGATTCTATCTTCTAACTTGTCTTCTAAGAGAATAAAGAATAGAAATCAAAAGATGAATGGTCGCTAGATTCCTTGTAATGTGCAAACACCCTTAACAAAATCATTTTGGAAAAAGAAGTACTATAATTCAATGGAACTCAAACTTTCAAAATGCAAGTACAGCATAAAATGAGCTTCACTTTGAAAAAGGAAAAATTAATACTGTGAAATGCATAGTTATGAAGTGATTAAGTTATAGTTTTGGTCCTGCAATCCTTTGGATTTATAAGACTTTACAACAAGAAGGATGCTCAGTACAAAGTCCAGAAGAGTCTTAATCTCCTGCGACACAGTCGCTAGGGGCCAATTATTTGTTTGTGTGAAGTGAGTGAAGCCCAGCAACTGTCTAGCAAGCCTAGACACCAGCTTTTGTTGTGTTCACAGTAGGACTCAAGCACGTGCCTCACTGAGACAGTAGTAATCTCTCAGTGGAATGGTCTTTAGCAGCCAGGTGGTAGACACAACCAGACAATGTCATTGCTTACTGTGAAAATGTTCACCTTTCTGTTCTGCAAACCAGATGAACACTGGGGCAAAGCAACAGAATCACTAGGGGTATGAAAAGAGTGAACGTAAGGAAAAGCAGAAATGTTGGGTTTTTTAAATACAGTTAACTGACAACAAAGTTGGAGATGATAAACATAAATCTACAAATATTTGATGTCTCAAGGTCAAGGCTGAAGTGTGTTAGTGTATTGCCCTGGAATGAAAGAAAGTCAATTAAAAAAAAAGGTCAATTGTCCAGCAAGAAAACATACCTTCAACAAAAACTGTCCATGCTACAGAGCTTCTGTTTCGTAACTGTATTAGTATGGTTTGCACACCAGTGCGGTCTCTTCTGCCAGCATTACCAAAGTAGCAAGGAGAGCAAAAGCTGAATTCACAAAAGCTCTCCACACAAGGATAGCAATGTTAAACAGGGAGTGGCTTATTGTTGACTACAGGAAAAAGAGAACAAAATATTGCAGTGACTACCTGACCTTATGAATTTGTGAATTTTTTGAAGGGAAATAATGAAAGAAAGAAGTGTATAACAAACATTAAAAGGAATTATTTCTGTATACATTTCACAGAATGAATGAGCGGATTTCTTCTCATTTCTAAAAACTCCTGATTTCACAAACCATAGAAAAATACAACTGTGTAACAGGTACCCAGAGTCCAAAATAAAAGAATGAATCTCTATATAATGTTTTTTCGTATCTGTGCTTTTATTGTGCATCTTTAAATGTAGCAATCAACCTTTATTACATTTCACTTTATTATCCTTTGTAAATCTAAGGGTCTTGTGTTTTTGAAGCTCATTATTACCAGAACATGAATCAAGAAATAGTGGAAGAATAAATAAGAGAAAAATTACATAGGAGTGGAAGCTAATGAAACTGTGCTTTTTACCCTTGAGAGGAGAAGGAAATGGGAGGGGGTGAATCTAGCAGCACTTAGACAGGGGCTACAGAGAAGATGAGACAGATGCTTCTCAGAGATGCACAGCAAAAGGACAGATGAAACTGTTCGCAAAAAGGGAAACTCTAATTGGGCATAAGGACAAAATTTGTCAAAGTGAGAGTGATTCAACACACTTGTCACAGGAACAGTTTACCCACAGAAATTATGGAATTCCCATTTTTGGAAATTTCAGAAGTGTGCTAGAGAAGGCTTTGAACAACTTGTTACAGCTTTGAAATCAGCCCTGTTTTGCCCACAAGGCTGGCCTATATCACTTCCAGATATGTATTCCTTTTCCTCCCACTTAAATCTTTCTATCAGTCTGTGAATATCCCCAAATAACACTGTAGTTTTTCAGTCTTTCCTGTGTTTGCTTGTTTACACATGAGATTTTAAAGTCAGAAAAAATGTTAATATCTGGTTGCTTAGCCCCACACATGCTAATTGCTATGCTTTATCACCACAGAATCCAGGTAACTCCTTCAGTCCTACTATTCTATAATAATGCAGAAGACTATTTTATCTGGAAACTGGTGTTTGGCTCCCACAAGTACTGCGTTCTTCAAACAGTTCTCTTTCACTACAAACCCTGTTTCTGTACAGATCGTATGCGATATGTTCAATACAGTTCTCAAAAGCAGAGAAACATAGTGAGAGCGCCTGCGTAGTAGAAATATTTCAATCACGAAACTTAGAAATTCCACGGGAAGAAATTCATACCAATGTGTTTTTCATCTCTATATGGCCCTGCAACATAGGCAACCAAAGAAAAAGTGTTATCACTGCCAACCCTGTTATAAATGTTTGTTTATAAATGTTAGTTGCATCCCCCTGAATAGGGGTGCAACTAAGATCCTTTGAATAGCCTTCCAGAGGCTCAGATATAGAGTCTTAGAGAGTCAAAACGTGCCTGATTTATATGAATTGACATTTTTTTAAAGGCACTGGAACACAGTCATGCAGTTTTTGCGTTATCCAAAGTAAATCCATACTGTGGCACAGATGCGGACTGTTGGTTTTCATCAGGATAAAACTCAGATCATTCAATGGTGAATTTTATCCTGCTGTAGGATTCTTATCAAATTTTAAAGAAATAATATAACTTAAAACATTAATTCTATTCAATCTTTCTAAAAACATGGACTTATTCAAAATGTCCCCAGGTTTCATAAGTAGATGCTGATGACAAAGTACCTGTATTTAATTATTCATGTTCAGCTCCTGTCTGAAGTGCACAATCAACCTTTTTCTTACTTATAAAAGCCTTTATGCTTTTCTTTTTTTTAATTTTTTTTTTTTAGCTATTCTATCATGATCTGAAACAAGATTCAACTTTGTGATGGACTACTATTCATCACAATGTATAAGAGAGAGATGTGGAGAGAACAGCAGTAATGAAGCTACAGCATTCTCCATTCTTAAATTCCCTTCAGCTCTAAAGTTGCTCTTTGTATGTACATAATATTTCTTAATGCATTTTCAAACACTGTTACTTCTACGTTTCTTCTCAAGCATCACTGTAGCACAATTTAGGAGCAGACAATGAGGTGCTGATAATCATCTCACTGCAAATAAAACACATTTGCCTCTCCTCATACTATAGTATCCTATGGCATGCTTTCTTAGAGACACTCTTCTAGGTACCTCCTTTTAGTCAGTTTTTATAATAGTTCCTGTGTTAATGCCGTGTTCGGGACCATTAAAGAACATATCTTCTGCAAAAACTTTGAGCAGTACCGCTACGGCATTGCAACATCAAACTTTTGATCTTTCTGAATATCATCCGTATCGGTACTGGTTGTGTGGATACCACTGTCACCATTGCCTGTGTAGTAGCATTGTCATGAAACCTGGTGCAATCTCCGGGCTGAGTAAAGCTTTGCGGAGAGGAGACAACTAAAGTCTGAATTTTTCTCCCCTTAAGAAGTCTCGGCTAGCAATAACACATACAAGGCCCGGAGACAGACATGGGGAGCAGTGTTGCTACACGAACATTAGAAGGAGCAGGAGTTTTTCTTCTTGAAACTGGAGGAAGCAGCATTGGTGGGGCAGTCTGGATGATTAAGCTAATTGACTCACTTGTTCCCTCTCCGTGATACTTTTTCTATACATGGGGACATAAATGGATGGATAACTCTGTTGATAGGTATTTCTGGCACTATCTTCTCCTCCTGAAAGCTTATAGCAGACATTCTCCAGCTCATCATACTTAAAGTACAGCTTCTAACTAAAATGCATAGAAATTATGACGCCAGATTATGAACCCTTAAACACCTAGTAAAAAACAAGTGTGTGTACATATATTTATAAAAAGAAAAAAACCCCAGTCCTCCCAATTTTCAATTTTCAAGTGTTTATATCAATGATGTCCCAAAGCAATTAATTCTGTTTTAAATTCTTAGCATTAGAGGAGACATTACTAAATGGGAAATAACTACTACTGGGTAGAGAGGAGTTGTTTGATAAACTTAACCCTCAGGGCACATAATTAACTAGAATCAAGCATCGTTCTCAGAAGTCAATGACTCAAAGAATTTTGCAAGTTATTTTTCTGGCAAAAAACCACTCCCTATCCAGAGCCTCAATAAATTACCTTACATCAGTGCCATGTGTAAACCTAGGTATCTGTTAACGTTAAGATATTTTCAGGTTTCTTTAAGCATATTAGGACTTTCTGATTATTTAGGTAGTTGAAAATTAATTTGTTTATATCAAAACTACTCTGTTTCATACATATCATACTGAAAGAATCCAGTCCTACAAAGCACTTAATATCTCCCACTGCCATTAAAGCAAATCAAAATTGAGGCTCCTGAGCCCTCTGAGGACTGGGCACAAACACTAGTAAGATAATTTTTTTCCCCACTTACCATCTAAATTCATTGCAAACAAGATTCTCCTCTCCTCTTGAGAGGACAGTTTCTAATTTAAAATCTGATTACCATCTCATTAATTTTAGCCAGTAACTTAGCCTTACAAAAATCCTCACATAGTTGGTTTTTTTTTTTTTTTTTGGTAGAAGGAAAAGGATAAGGGAAGCTATATTAAATTGGGAATTAGGGTTTCTCATTGTTGTTTGTGACAGTCTTTTTAGTTTTCATGTTTTCCCTTCTTTGCCCACTCTGCTTTGCCTCTCATCATTATGCACCTACATTTTCTTCTATACCTACCTTTTCAGAGCGCAGTTTCTAGAGGGGAAACATTTTTATCTCTGTAAATAATATATACACATAGATATACACGAATACACACACATTCACACAAATAAACAATGTCAGTATGTGAATTGCTACAATTTCAGTCTTCCCTTCCTGACTTCACCCTTCAAATTTACACTTCTCATCAGACTATATGTTTGGCAATGAATTAATTTCTTCCTTATTGTAGACTCTTATTTTCTACTACTGCTACTAGAAAAAGAAACTGAATTCAGTTGTATGTACCTATTTTTTTGCCCAACTCCAGTCATAGTTCATTGTCTGTCAAGGCTTTAAAAAAAATCTCAGCAAGTGTGGCATTATTTAAAGTCCTAAATTAGAAGGGAAAAGCAAGCAGGATAAACAGCATATTTGCCTGGGGTGAGAGATACTGCTATAGATTAAAGGAATTAGAAAACCCTTCTCCTCTCTGCAAGATTAATTGAGCAGGTGTCTCTGCAGTACAGTGTTCAAAGAAAAGCATCAGCTTAGTAGAAGTGCAGAAATGCTGTTCTAGGGCAACTCAATAGCTGCTAAAGGTCATGTTTTGCTGCTGGACTCCTGAACTTTCCCATAGGCTGCTGGTACCTCTTCCCTTTCCTACAGCACCCAGCAAGAGCTTAAGCCTGAGCATTACCTTACCTTTTCCTTGTACAGAGATAGGCACTGTGAGAATTCAAGTGCCACAAAGAGTAAAAACATGCTGCCTTCAGCTTTGCACTCAAGTTCATCTTTTCCTTAAATGGAAGAAACAGGCAGGTTAGAAGGGACCTCTGGAGGTCTGTAGCCCAACCACCTGCTCAAGGCACAGCCAAGTGAGATCAGGGTGCTCAGCTCAAGCCCCATTTTGAATATCTGCAAGGATGGAGAATCCACAGCCTCTCTGGGCAACCTGTGACAGGGCTTGGCCAACCTCATGATGAAAAAACCTTTCCTAGTCTCTAATTGTCTAAGCTTTGTTTGCCGCCCATCACCCTGTCACTATGAAATATTAAGAGTCTGTCTTTGGGTTCACCATATCCCTCCCCCCATTAGGTAGTTCCAGGCAATAGTAAGATCTTTCTTTTTTTCTTAAGATGGAGCAAACACAGATCTCGCAACCTCTCCTATGTATCCCAGCCTGATTGCTATTGGATGCCTTGTAGTGAGTCAAAATGATGGAGGTGTCTTTGCCCCTACTACTTGTACAGATCACATACCCTGGCACATCCGCAGATTCTGAAATTATAATCCTCTCATTAAAAATTTACCTCAGGGGGACAGGACAAAACAAAGAGACACTGAGCAAAGCTTAAATTCTTTTTATAGTTTTTACACCATCTTTGTCTATGTAGATTCTTTGCCATAAACTATGTTGTCTTTGCTGCACAGTATTTCTTCATCATGCATGTCAGGATCTCTTCATTAGCACATACTAAGTATTTTAATGTTATTACCCTTAAAAAAATTATTTTCACGTGTATTATCTAATTAACTGTAAAGAAAGTGAGCAGAATCAATTAAAAGCAAAGGAGAAAGGTTATTTAACTTGTAATGCCTGATTAGTGAAGCTTCAGGCTCTAGTGATCAATTACAAATTCGTGACTGATTCCGATTAGTGTCTTCTTGAATGCTGTTCAGTATCTTATACTTTTCTTAGCTATAATAAAATAGATTTTTTACTTGCTGTTTTATATAATAAGAGATGAAGTTACTCTGTATAATAGAAAAGGTTGTATTTTACCATTTTAATAATTAGAGAATTACAGTTATAGTTTGTCTTAAGCATGAATCATAATTTAACAAATTGTGAATGGCGTGATGGTGGCTTGAACAGTTAACGGAGCAATTTGTATGTGAGAGGGAGCTCATGAAAATGTCAGTGAAACGGAGGATATCTTAGCATGGTACAGCACATTAGATCGTTTCTTCTCACATGCCCTGTTCCTACTTTCAGTATGAAACAGCAGCTTTTTTTTCTATGCAGTGCTGCTGAAGCAAAGCTCTTCCCTAACCCAGACTAGGCCATGATCCCTCCTTCCCGTGAAAAAAACAAAATTATTACTATTGAGTCCATCTGCTGTCTTTTTTAATAGCTATTTGTTGCAGAGGGAACCCAGCTGGAACGTAAGAGCCTGGTTAATGGGGAAATGATTTGGAGTTTATCTGAGGCTGAGGTCCCATACAGCCAGCCTAATGGCTATTTACTGTGCTGTCATCTGTGCCTGCTGAATCCTGCTATTTTAGTTCCCTAACCTAGTGAAAAAGTGGCCGTGTTGGGATGGCCATCTCAGCTGCTGCAGGGAAAGGGGTGGGAACATGTAGAAGAAGCTGGGTGAAGGCAAGGGGAGAAAGGGGCACAGCAGCCAACAGTTACGTACCGCACAAGGGCAGCCAACTTACCTTGTTTGCAAGAATGATACATGGAAAGAGGTGCGGATTGTATGTAAGGATCTGGCTAGCTTTTTTGGGGTAGGAAGAGATCCTTGCCTTGCCCTTAAAATCTTAACTCCTTCCTTTAAGAGATTAATAACTTGTCCTTCTGTAAGTTGGTGGAACTTGCAAAGCAAGTTTTAATTATTTACATTAATACATTACTTGGGGAGAAAACGGCTCATGACAGGGCTCTGAAGTGGCTCCGGTTACTTCCAGTTTACATTACAGAGGGAACTCTCAGTAATCTCTTCTAATTTCAGTGCTCTCTATTTTAAAAATATGGGTCTGCCCTGCATTAAATACATGACCTTAAAATAACATCACAACACTATATACTCTCTGTATTTGTGTAGCACCCTCTGTATTTGCACAGTAATTTGGAAAAATTAGCTGGACATGTTTTTTGCTGGCCTGGATGGGAAATGTTAGAAGCGACCCAGGCCAAGTGCTAATTAACCTACACAGAAACAAATGGCTTGAGGAACAGTCAACCTTAAAGGATGAAGGGCACCAGTAGCCAATACCTGGGGACAGGTTTGAGGTGACTGTTCTTTTATTGTTCATTTCTATCTGGATTAAACTAGGCCCATGAAAATGCCAGTTTAAATTGTAGGTGGCATGTTGCTGCACTGAAGAGCAGAGTGGATGTGAATGCATTCAACTGCACAAGCCATCTGGATAGAGCTGCAAGTGGACAGTATAGTCACGTGGCCTTAAAAGCCTGTACCCAAATCACAGCTTGCACTACATTGCTGGAATTGATATAATCTGAAATTGCCTGCAAACGTGGCCCACTCCTCTCCGCCCCCAAAGTATCACAATACATGCTATACTGCTTATAAGACCCAGAGCTTCATCCTCAACCTTAAGAGCTGTATTTCTCATTTTTCTGCTTCACTCCCAGATAGTTAAAAGTTACAAATAATTTTTTTCAAAATTTTCTATATATTGTTTGCCCATCACGTTTGTACAATGTGTCGGTTTCTCCATTACCACAGTAGTGAAGTGCTTCGTAATCTCTAACATTCAGCCTCAGACAACACTTGCAGAGCAGAACATTGTCTCCTTTCTGAAGTAAACTCCAAAGTGGGAGTTATATATATAAATAACTCTGGGGAGTTTATACTAGTTCAAAAATTCAGCAGAGCTGTCTTGAGACCCAGCATAGTTGATCGTCTATTTGATTTTTTCTCTCAAAATCGATAGGCAATGGATAGGGAAAAAAAAAGGGGGGGAAATCAAGAAAATTACAATGAGGTGTTGCTGACAGATTTAACAGATAATAGTGTTTTCTTCTGTTGATGGCTTATGGGACTATGTACGCTGCAAATCACAGTGAAAGAATTTAGAAGTGAAGATCAAGAAATCCTTTAATACAAGACTTTAGTGACATTAATATCTTGTAGATTGCTACAAAATTCATATTCTGGGTCATGGTAATCTCGGGGTTCCTAACTAAAGCCCTACAATTAGAAAATAATTTTTTATTGCAGACAACCTGGCAACCTCCTATTTAAGTTATATCTGACCTCTTATTTGGAGCAACTTTCACCGTATACTATTGCTTCTTTTAAACAGCATCTTTCTAGCTGCACTGAAAATTTTCAGGACTACATTCTGTCTGGCCTGGGACTGATGGATTTGTGAGGGTGTATTATTGAAATAAACACATGCAAATACTGACTTCTTAAAAATATGATGACCTTTTACACAGGATTTCAGTAAATTAAAATTTAAAAAAGGGAAATCCTTGCAGCTATCTCTTCAGTATTGTAGGTACTTATAAATATTTCGAAACTAATATCAGGACAAAATCAGGTAGAGCTGGAAACATGTGATCCATAAATAAACGGGATCATAAATGTTATACAAAAAAGATGGACTTCTATGGACAAGCATGAGGCAAATTATTCTGATCTCAGCTCTTTCAAGGCAATAGATATACAGATCTAGTGCTGAAGAACTTGCTTGGGCACAGAGTTATGGCAAGCTCTTCTACCGCAAGAGCCCAGCCATTATGGTCACAGCTCTGAGATGCATGAAAAAAACTACCACAGACTCAGAAACAGATAGACTTTAAAATCTATTTTAAACTTTCCTTTTCTGTGTAATGTTGAGGTGCTGCATATTTTAATTTTTCTTGAGCCCTTTTGAGAGTGCACGTCAGGACTGAATGCAAGTGTCTGTTGTTGGAAAATGGCTACAATTGATTTAGTAACCCTGAAATCTAACACAGCTCTGTACAATTCTAAGCATTTTCTTAATTCAGGAAAAGAATAAAATAAGATTGCTACCATATAATATGTAACTAAGATGTAACTACTTCTGTTATGAAATAATTTCACATTGTTTTGCCTTATGCATGAGAGAGATTAAAGGAAGTTAAAAAAAATAATAAAAGTGGGATTTAATGATGCTCAGTTTTAACCATGAGAGAAAACAAATAATTTCCTTAAAGCCGAGTGATACAAAACAAGCCAAATGTTTTCGTTAGGATCTAATACCAAAATGCTACACCGATGAGGTTGTCTGTCTTGACTGAGACATTTTTAGGTAGCAGTAGTGTTAAAGGAAACCAGATGCTCCTCTCAGTTTCCTGGTACACTTAAATAATCTGATTCTTTATATATCAGCTGGAGAGCAAAGCAATCAAACTGTTTGGAAGTACTTAGGTCAGAGTAAGGAGGTGAGTAATGGCCAATGGGTATTTGTTATGTACCAAATATGTCAACCCAGTCAAATGTCCTCCCATGACAGGCTTGCAGGCCTTATGGATAAAGGGAAAAGTAGACAAGCTATGTCTTGAATACAATAAGGCTTTTTGACATTCTTTCAGATTCTATTTTTATGGATCACTAAATGAAAGCATTAGAAGGTGGATACAAACTGTTTGGATAACTATGTAAGATCTAATGTATGAGACCCTAAAGAGATCTGCTCTGGTTTCGGGGCTATTCATATATTCAGTGTAATAGAGTCACACCTTATCAAATGTATTGATGACACCAGTAATGGTGGACTATGCATGACACGATTTAGAAAACATGCACTGAATTCAATGTTCTTACAGATTAGAAGGACAGTCAGTGTAAAACCATAGTGCTGTTCAGTAGCATTATATGCAATGATCCTCGTCAGAAATAGTTAAACAAATACTATTTATTTGTTAACTATTTGTATGTTAACTAAACAAAAAAGAACAATTGGCCAGGACTTCCACAGAAAATTATTTCTAGGTCTAGTGGATGACAAGCAAGCTGTGAACTAGACACGCTATGCAAAAAAGCACAAAAAGCGGGCAGTTTCCTAAATACCATTCCAGGCTGTATGGCCTAAAAGTTCGGCCTACGAAGCACATGATGCAAGGCAATACTATTACTGGCAAGGCAAAGGGAAAACAGTATTCCAGGAAAGATATAGATTTCGTGCAGTGGTGAGCAATGACAATAATCAAGAGCTCTTGAAAATGTGATCTATGAGAGAAAATGGAATAAATTTCTGTTGTTTAGCATCAAGAAGGGAAGTGGACGGGAAATAAGGCAATAGATTTCAAGCATGTAAAAACAAACAAAAAAGATTACTGCAGAGAGGAAAGAATAATCTCTTCTTCATGACCATGATGAATAGGACAAAAACTAATGGGTGCATATTGCAGCAAGAAAGATTTAGGTTAGATATGGAGGAAAATATTATAGTAAGAAGTATAGCGAAGCACTGGGATGAATTGCCTGGCATTTCCAGTACTGGATGTCTTTATGAACAGGTTAGCAAAACATCTATCAGGAGTGACACAAGGTATAGTTAATCTGGCCTTGAACAGAGGGGTGGACTGAGTGAAATATTGAAATTTTCAGACTTCTGATTCTGTGCTCTGATTACTTGGTTGTAGTTTATTATCTGACTTACTTATTTAAAATAATATTGCCTTTAACTCAGCCACACAGTTTAATCGTGACTTTGATTTGACTACAAAACTATTTGTTTACTTTTTCTTTTTATTGTAACGTTAGCCTTGACAATGTGTATGGTCAATGCCTGCTTGCTACGTCTTTTTGATTTCTATCCATTCTGCATAATAATCCACTCTGCGTTTGATCTTTTAGAAACAAGTGGTATTCAAACTCTTAAGAAGAAAAAAATTATTTTAATTACTTGAGAAGCACTTGTCCCTCTCTTTATTTTAAAACTATTCTTACGTAATTTGTGTGAGTAGTTCAGTTTTTTCATATAATTGTCTATCCTGCATTTGTTGACATCATGTTTATATCTTTTTTCTTTCTTTTTTTATGATTCCTTAAAAATCCTCATGCTCCTTTTGGCTTTTGGTGTTACATTTGCAAATTTTTCTTCTTTACTCCAGGTTTTATATAACCCTTTATTGATTATATCCATAAACATATTTTTATGCTGCTAAACTAGAGAAATCAATTACTAGCTTTTTTTCTCAGTGACTTTACAACTCCTTCCCATGCCTCCTTAGTTTTTTTAATAGCCTTTCCCTTCTTTATCAAATTATTTTCTTTTAAAGAGCAAACTCAGTATTTCCCTTGTTTTCTCTATTATCCATAATTTCATCGTCAACTTGAAAAAGCCAGTCTATGAATTCCTGATTCTTGTTGGTGTTCAGATCAATGAGAACAACTCAGCTTTACCAGGAGTAAATCAGTGTCAATTAACCTTCATCCTAGAGTTATATACTTTATTGTGTGTATATTCTATTGCCTGAAAAACATTTTTTCACCAGAGATTTTCTAAAGTAACTTTTTATTTTTATATTTTTATTTTTATTTTTCTTTCTTTTGTCAAGACAGTTAGCTATATAGTGCATAACATACTGTAATAGACGTGATAACAGAAAAATGACAGGATTTTGATCCCTTTCACTTTAGTACAACAACATCTACATATGACTGTGTAAAAAAAGTGTATTTTTTCCTTATTCAAATGTTTTTTCAAATGAGTTCCTGTGCAAAGAATAATAATTCTCTCACATAATAGTTTGTAATATATATGGGCGGAGTTCCTCTAGAAAACTTTCAATTTCCATAGATGTTAATGGAACTCCTCCTTTGGGGTACTGGCATGATTTTTGTCTTCAGATTTGCAATTGATGGATTTAGAGTAGCAGTTGAGAACGGCAGGAGATTTTAGATTCTCTGATACCCTTGATCAGCTTTGTTTGGACTGTATGAAATATAAAAGATTCAATGCAGAGAAACTGGTTTATAATAGTGCATAAGAATGCTCTTTCAAACTGGCAGATATGAAAAAAAGTCTTCCCAAGGGGAAAAACATGGAAGCATCTTAGCTTTATTCAGTCAGAAAAAAAAAGAAAAAAGAAAAAAGAAAAAAAAAACCTGATTTTCTTTTATTTTAGCTTTTCCTCGAGAGTGTGGTCCTGTTCCTGCAACAATAAAATCAAAAATTAACTATAAGATTAAATGGAGTTAGGTGTTACGCTCAGTAAACATCTGAAATCTGTGGATAAAAAATGTTCTCTGCTTTTTAGGGACCAGAACCATGTATGATTGTTTAACCGTTTCCCCATGTAAAAAATGCACGTTGAATCAATGCTTATCTCATCAAATGTGCTTCTTGTTTCATCTGATCTCATTTTAATGAGCTGTTGTCTCTGTTTCACATTTCATCTCAAGTTTTGTCTTGGCCTGCCAGTGCTCAAAGAAAGTTTGAAAGGAAACTTGCCACTTTTTCTGGATTTGCTTAAACTGTGAAAATTGTGAATTGGGTTTTATCAATTAGATGTACATCCTATAATCATGATTTTATTTCATTGTTTTGGATAAGACCGAGTCTATGACATGGTATTATTTTATTCATCTGAAGATGGATCAGGACACTGTTGTAAACTGTAAAGCACAAATGACATTCTATATGATGTTTATCTGCTGTATCACTCCAGTGCAAAATTATTGCAAGTGGAAACAAAATCAGCTCTACTATGTATTCTCATTTTAAAATAATTAGACAACTCAATTGTTACAGATTGTCAAATATAAAATCAAGTTATCACACAGTCCTTCAAATTAAGGGTGAAAAGTTCCAATGAGTAACATATTCATAATCAACTTCATGCTCATGTATTTAGTTCTAATGTTAATGCCACCTTATGAATACTACTGACAAACAGGAAGCTATTAAAAGAAATCTGAAATATGTCTGAGCCTAGGACCAATCAGTCTATTTTCATACACAACACTGTACATCTTTAAGGTTATCTTCCTCCACCAGTCTTGTTAATTAGGCAATTATCACTGTCCAAGTACTCCGCTCCTGAGTGAGTTATGGTCAATTTTTTATTAAATTTGCATACACATGTCACATTGTATGGTTCTTTCGCACAACTTGGTGACAGAATTCATTCTCAGATAAGTAACTAAGTTGGTGTTCCATGGTGTATTTCATCTGCTAGGTGTTCAGGTGGGAAAAGGTTGCAAGTTTAATTGAGATTAAAAGAGAATGGTAATTAGCAAAATTAAATTAGAAAAACAGGATATAAGGGTGGAAGAAGAGAAGTTTGAATTAAGCTAGAAAATGTAATTATTGGACTATAGTTTCCTTTGACCAATATTCCAGAATCTCCCTATACAGCATCTGCATTAACACATTCTGTCTGTAGCCTGTTGTCTCTTCGTGGGAACATGTTTGATGGAAAAAGGGATTTTCCATCAGGCAGGTGTGGCAGTAGACCACAGGATACACTGGAACTGGAAGGCACTGGATTTTTCAGGGCTTGGAGATAGAAACATTTCTTTAAATGAAGATTGCTTCATTCTGCTTCTGATAGAAATGTTCTCTCCCCTCCTCCCTCCCCTTTCCTCCCCAGTTAAATCATTGGGGCCAGAGGCTATTGATCCGTGATTTATCTTTGGGCAAAAGGTTTTCCCAGCCTCACCGGGTAGTGAAAATGGAACCAGGAAGACTAGTAAGGAACTTTAAGAGATGTGGACGTAAAAATAATAATTTCAGGAACATTCTGGTTTAATAGTGTTCAAATGTGTGAAGGACTGTATTAACATGAGTGAAATCCCTGACTCTCACAAAGAAACTTGAACATTTGTTAGCCTACCTATTCTTATGGTAATCATTTCTAATAGTGATAAATTTTATTTCTCATTAATCGTAATCCTACAAAAACATGCAATTTAATTTACTAGCCTTTTTTTGCATCGTAATCACTATAAAACACTCATTCATGTAAGACCAGGAAATACTTCAACCCCTTCAGTGCCCTCAGCTGATACAATCAGTTGCTTTCACGCTATCTGTGAAAAAATCACAAGTGACAAGTCTTCCTGGTGGTCAGACCCTCTCTCACATTGCCAGTGATAGAGAACTTCTGGCTCACATGCCCAAATCTTTCCTGCAAAAGATTTGGGATGCCTGCACAATTGTACCAATTGCAGCTATTATAGTTTTGTCTATTGTTTTTTTCTATACTACTACCTGCTTTGTCATAATGGATCTTTATTTAACTGTTAGAGAAAGAGATTTTGGAACTATTTGTCTTCTCACTTTAGTAAACTATGACTTAACCAGATTTGTAGTAAGTCACAAAACTTACCACAGAAAACAGGAGTCAGAAAACACCGAGCAAGAAGTTAGCAGAGTAAAAGTGTTTTCACAGGTAACACTTAACTTTTTCTTGAGATTTCTTTTCCCACCATGTAATTTACCCATTTAAAATTTATTAGGTAATGATGTGTGTGTGATGGTATTCGAGATGTAAGGATCTCTTTATTTTGTTGATAGCAATTAATTAGCTTTCACTTGAGTGTTTTTCTAGCTGTGATATTATGAGATGTTCAAAATAATTATTGATAGATTTGGTTAAGTATATTTCACTAATTAGGGCGCTGTGGGGATTTATAATTGATTTAATTGAAGTTGAATGAGTTAGTAGATATATGGGTAGCATATAAAAAGGAACACATGAGATTGGGAGGCTGGGAGATATTTGGAAACAGAATAACTGGCTGAGAATTTATGTTTTAAATATTGGCTGTTTATAAGGATATATCACAAACATAACATGTTTTCCTAATTAAGGAATGTTAAGTTAAGAAATGTTATTCTGTAGGATTGGATTTTTATACATGAACATTTGTTTGTATATGGACATTTGCATATATTTTTATATATATAAATACACACACACATACATTCTACATACTTATAGACATATATATATTGAACTTTTGAATATCTGTTCTCTTCCCTGTTTTTACTACATGTAAGTATATACTTATATGTACAAACATACATTCAAACACACATATGCCATGTTTCTACTTTATCTATACCCAAAAGGGTAACAAAAACAAGGGAGATGATAACTTGTTTTCAGAGAACAAGTACGAAATTAAGTGATAGCACAAATTTGACACAGAGGACCAAACCTCTGAGTATGTAATAAAAATCAAAAAGGTTTATGAGAAGAAGAAGTAGGACTGGAGCCAAAGCTGCATGCCAACTATTGCTTAGCCACAGGGGCCAGGGAAAAAAAAAATGAACTTAAGCCCATCGACCATTTGTCAGTCTATGTTTCTGTGTCTGCTCTCATCCGTCAGAGTATCTATGGATTTCTCTGTGTCCCGGTGGCCAAGGACTGCAAGGGGAGTCACTGAGGACATTCTCAAAATACTTTATTTATTGGACATAGAGGAGGGAGTTGGAAAAGAACACTGACTGTTGGGCTATGAGCTTTTCTTTATACCCAGTGGCCAGTTACGTTGACAGGCAGGTTTGCACCATTAACATTCTGCTACAGCACTCCAGGATGTGACCTGCAGCATTAGAGGAATGTTTTCTTAATATTTTGTGTACATCTGAAGTGTAAATACATTCAAGTAGATTTTTCTTATTTCACATAATACGCACTCACAAGTCTAACTCAACAGTAGTGCTGTGTAACACTAATCTTTGTACTAGACTGCTGCAGTTTGGTACTAGACTGTTGCAGGTTTTTGTAATAGCCTGTTGCAGGTTTTTTGTAATAGAATGTTGTCATTTTGGAAGTACGTTTTGACACCGTTTGCATCCCTTGAGAGAGCAGATGCAATGTAGCTCAGGGGCAACAGAAGAACTTAAGTACTTAACATAATAACAACAACAAAAAAGCCTAAAATGGTGCCTGTTAACTCATTTTGCACACAGCTTAAACATAGGGGGTGCTGCCTAAAACATGCATCTACAATGAAAAGGTGTGCGTATTTACTGATGCATAGCCAGTGTTGGAAAAGAAGCTGTACTGAAAATGGAGACAGGTAAAATGCATACATCTGTTACACTCAAAACTTTGTTTACAGACAAAGAGGAAGCACACCTTAAGTAAAGCCAAGAATTAATTGCTGGTATAATTAAAATCTTATGAGTCCAATCATTATTAGCCCAGATCTAATTGTTACAGAAAAAGAAGGAATACCAATTCAGTTACAATTGCTCTACATACACTTCTCAGTTGCTCCCCCTTCCCCTGCTCTTCGGGGTCCTAAGTTTGGTGGCTTCATCTTGGGTGGGGTTTTATGGGATTTGTCCACCATGTGAGTACTTCACCAGGAGAAATATGATGTTGATGGCTTCTTCTTCCTAAGTCTAGGATCCACTCAGGGACATTTTTGTACGTTCGGTAACACACTTTTATACCTTTTTCTTCCTTCATTGATTTGCAGCTCCATGCTATAACCAGACTCACAGTATGTAGTGTCTTTTATTTATCTTAGATATTAATTCTTTGTTCTGTCTGTTACCGCTAAAATAATTTTTTTACCAGCTCCAAATCTCTATTTCTTTTACTGACCATGGGTAAGTTGTTCATACCCACGAGGCTTCCAGTGGCAACTTCATGCCTTACCTCTTATCACCCCAGGCCTGTACTTCCCTATTCTGCATCCTGTGTCTCCACTTCTAAAGGCCTCTGCAGTTACACCAGGCTCGCATTTCTCTGCTTGATGTCATTATGTTAAAGTCATAAATACCTCATTCTACATTGAGCAAGTGCTTGTTACAGCTATCTATATAAAACTGCGGTTGTAATTCACAAAGATAAGCAAAAGCAAAATTAATTAGCCATAGGCTTCTGGTGTGTTGCCTCAAGGGGGTGTTGGTTCATTCTGATCTAAAGACACTCGCATTTTGCAAAGTATCTCTTAAAATACCCCTTACTGGAGCTAACACTGTAAAGACAAAGAGGATAGTACAGATAATTTTACAGCCCTTCAGGCACTGGGAACTCAAAGTTATGTGTCAACAAATGGGCTCCAGCCAGGGCAGAGCATGCCGTTAAGGTCCCGTCCATGGAAATGTTACCTCGCTTTGGTCATTTCAGCTCTTATAGGACTTTCTTAAAGGAAAGCTATTCTATTAGTTATTTTTACCATCAGATAAAAAGGATGTTCACATGAAAACTTCTCGCGGCGCTTCTAGATAAAGGCAAGGACATGCAGGAGGTGTATTAGCCGAGTGGGAGCTGCACACATGCTCCTCGTTACAATTAGCCGACTGCGTTCATCCTGCATCCAGGGGAGACGTGCGGCACAGCACAGGCCTGAAAGCCACGCCGTACATGCATGATAGCACAGCACGCGCCCGCACCCACTCAGGGTGACTGTTATGTGAATCACTAACTGTCCGATGTGCAATGGTCTTCCCATCAGGATCACTGCACCCCGTCTTTTAGAGAAATTGCTGTCACTGCTAAACCAAGTGAAACAAAGCTGCAGGCAAGTCAGGAAAAGTTGAGGCAGATCAAGTTGTCTCAGTCCTGAAATCCTGCAAACTCAATACAAAGATTATGGCCTGTTACTAACGATGGCAATACTGTATTGCAGGGCTACATAATTACAAATCAAACAATATAACAAGTATTATTTTTATAATTAATTGTCTTATTATAGAACTTGGGATTACAGCTGAGATGGGGCACCTGTACCTTATAGAGAAAAAGCTAGTTTCAATGTTCAAGTGGATTAACATCTATAAAAACTAAAGCAGAAAACCCAGTTTGAAGATTTTTTTTAAAAAAAGACTGATTATTTGAATATATATGTTTCTATGTATTAGTGAAATGAGCAGAATTAGGTTAAGTGTAGCACAGTGAATCTGAAGAATTTGCATGAAGTATATAACTGAATTCCTACCCAAAAAAAGCTGAAATTCTCAGGGCAAGTTGGGAGGAATAACAACACAATGAAAAGTCAGAAAAGGGAATAGAAAGTGTTTAAAGCTAAATTAACGTATGTCTAAAGGTTACGCGCGTCATGTAGCAGTAAATACTGAAAGAATAAAAAAGGTCAGTAGGGATGTACAAGAAAGTCTAAAAATAATTGAAGCAGGAAAATAGCCTATCAAAGATATAAAATATCAGCAAGAACGTAGAAGAACTTAGAATGAACCCTGGATAAGAAAAGTAATATGGAGAATAATAAAAGGAAGAATCAAAGTGATGTGATGTTAGGAGCACATATTTAAAAATAACATGGCCATCTCCACATAATATGAGGTGTGGTCATGGCAACTATGAAATCAGTTCCTTCATTGCTGCAACTCAGAAGGAAATAGCTGTAGATTATTTCAAAAGTCTTCCAGAAAAATCATGATGAATTAAAGCTACTTTGAGGACAGTTTTATCTGTGTTCAAGTACGAAAGAATAAAAGAACCAGGATACTACTTTAACTCCTACCTTTTTCCTGTTCCCTTCTCCCCTCCACAGTATTTTTAATTAGGATTGAATGAAAGTGTTAATTTTTCAAAATATTTTATTTTGGGTTTGAGCATCAGGCAACAGAAAATCGTAACAGGTACTATGAACAAAAGTAGAAAGAAGGAAATTGTCTTCTTTCACAAAACAGCCTAAGCCTTTCTGATTTTAATTCAATGATAGTTTAACGCAAAATAAAATGTTGGAACAGGAACAGACACCGGGGGTCAAATCTGTGTTCAAAACAGGACTGACTTTGAATTCAGATCAGATTGTTCAGAACCTTCTAAAATTTCATATATCACCAAGGGTAGTTTGGCAACTTTCCCAGGCAACCTCTTCCAGTGTTTGATCATCCTTGTGGTGAAAAAGTTTTCTGTACAACTACCTGGAATGTACCTTGCTGAAATATCCACGACCTTCCGTTCTTTCACAATGTTCAAGAAGAATCTGGCTCTGTCCTTTCCTTAACCACCTGTTAGGTAGTTGAAGACAGCATTAGATCATCCCTTAGCCTTCTCTTCTCGAGAGTTGAACAAAGTCAACTTCCTTGGCCTCTTCTCGTACATGCTCTTTAATCACCTTGGTATTCCTCTGCTGGACAACTTTCTTGTACAGGGAAATGAAAAACTGGACAGAGTTCTCCACATGCAGTCTCAGAAGAGCCAATTAGGTAGGGATAATCATTTCCTTTGACCGACTGGCTGCACTTTGCCAACACGGCCCAGTATGCAGTTAGCCTTCACTGCTGCAAGGGTACATTGCTGGTTCCTGTTCAAGCTGCAGCCCCCTGTTCTTCCCTTTCTCTTTTTGCTTTGATCTCCAACCCCGCCTCCCCCCCCCCCCCCCAAATAGTTTAAGGTCCTTCTTGCTATATTAGCAAGGCTGTTCGCAGATATGCTCTTGCTCTGCTTTGTTTCTGACTCCTGCCCCTTCCCAGCAGTCCTTGTTCCTCAGGAAGATAACCAGGGGGACAAAAGCATGCCCATAAGAGCTTCTCCATCTCTCACTTGACATCCCTGATGTGATACGACTTGCTTACATCCTCCTCTAATCCCTTTACCTGGTGGTTCAGCAACTCAGCCAGAGCATACCTTCCCAAGGTATCTCCCGCAAGAATTAGGGAGGAACACCCAGCACTTCCTAAAGCTTAAAATAGCTTTGTCCCCCCTCCTTTTTGAGTGAAGGTCTCTGACATGACAGAGACAGTTGTTTCAGACAGTGCTGAGGATTAGGTCCTGTATTGCATCACCATGTTCATCTTTGCACAACAGAGGGCAATGGGTCCTGATGAATGACTGACACTCTTAGGAAGTGCTACCACAAAACTATTGGCAATAATTTACAGTTCTGATCAGCTACCAAGTCAGTGGCTACTCTGTATTTCGCATCCAGAGGAAAGAATCTAGAATATCGCTATGCCAGACTGATTTTTTTTTATTAGTTTTATTCAGTTTTTGGTATGTTCCTTTTAAAATTAAAGTCACTGGGAAGAGATGAGGAGTTTCTCGCCAACTTCTGTAGAGAACAGAAGCCTTTTCTTTCTCAGTCACGTTGCTGCTGTAGTGTAATTGCTATATCCGAGGGCAGAGATGCTTTGAGACTGCAAGGTGCAGCATAGAAGAAAGGAGCAAGAAAGAGGTCATCAAAGGTGAGAGCTTGGGAAAGTCCAGTGCGATGAGCAAGGGGAAGTCAGACAGGGCCAGGCCTTCGTGATGTCAGAAAGAAATATTTCCTAGGAATGAGAATAGAGATTGCTGAAAGTCACTGAAAGTACTAAAACGAGGACTTTCTTTGCAGGGACACAGTGGTCAAAAAAAGATTTTCATATAAATCTCCCATTTCTATTCTGCCTTACCTGCTCTTTTTTTGTATTTTCTGTGAAAAGTGAATGATTCTAATTTACATTTTAATAAAATATGCTTTTTTTGAGTGTAAAACCTCTTGTGGTCTTCTATGGAGAGTGCACCAGGAGGAAAATGTTTAGGGAGGTTCACTTCAAGGCTCAGACTAACTTATGATCCTGTTGTGGCACTATGATACTATCATAAGAAAGCTACTTTAAATTTATTTGGCTGCCATTGAAAAATACTTCTCCCAGAGTCTCGACACAGGTGTGTATTTGTCTCTTCTCTGAACCCAAAGCAGGACTAACTAGTGAGCATTTCTCTGCGTTGACACTGTAGGAAAGCCTGTAACTTCATGTTTCTTGCCCCTACTTACAAAACAGAGATGTTTGCAGTCCAGCCTGACTAAGTTTTTTTTCTCCAATATATGTATTTCTTAGCTATTTCGAATGATCAAATCACGGAACTCAAGAAACACTGAGGTAACAAAAAGCTTTTAAAAATTATCTTGTTTTTCCTTGGAACAAAGGCCTTGAGAAGCTGCATTTCCATTTCTTCCTGATCTTGAATTCTCCAGGAAGACAAACTGAAAAAAGGTGAAGCAAATTCATTTTAAGCTCATTTTGACCTTTCTGGCACACATATGGTCTCTAGTCCCCAGTGTGTCACAGAGATCTGCAGTACCTTTTCGTAAGCAGAGCAAAGTGGGCATCCAGAGCAAGCACCTTTGGCCTCCCAGCTCCTTAGAGATTCCCATGACTTCTCCAGGGACCTTTTCCTTTTTCACCTTTTTCCAGTTCCAAAAACCAAAGGATGCTCAGATCTAGCTCCATGTTAAGGTGAAGATAAAAAAATCTTTTTTTCTTTTTTTAAATATTCATTGTTTTTCTCCCTTATGATTCTTACTGGAAGGTTATTGCAAATTCTGGCACCTTTTCAGTTTGTCATTTTTTTCCTACACAGCTTCTCACACTTCAGAAGTCTTTGCTACATCTCATACTGGATGTGACAGCAGCATTTTCGTGCTTTCAGCTTGTATAAAAAATTACCTGTTTGAAAATGTTAGATAATAGATAAACATTTTTGAAAAAGATGACTGACCGTTCTCTTATTACATCATCATAAAACTCAATTTTTTTCACTGAGATCAATTTACACCATTATGAATAAAGAAAAATTTCACCTCTAGAGTCTCTACTGTTCACCGCATTTTCTACTGCTTCAATGTAGTTAAATGTTAAGAGAATGAATCCCAAAATTAATGTAAATATACTGCTTTCTAGACAATCAGCTCCTTGGTTTTTTGTTCTCTGCTGGTGGGTTCCTGTGTTCTGAAGCCGTTTCTATTCCAGTTTGCCATTTTTTTCTCCTTTTGATTTCTGCACTTCTCAGGAGGGTTTATTCTTTACCTTCTGGACAGCCAGGCTTAAAGAATCAGTGTGACATAGTTATTTGTTGTTTTTATCTATCCCATGGAGCGTGCCATTCTCCCTGCTGCTCAGGCTTTTAAATTAATCCCTAACTTCTCTCCAGGATTTTACATGCTGCTGCAAGGCAAGGGGAGGAGGGGGCATATAGTCTGCAGGCTGCAGCTGCCTGAGAATTATCTGTAGTCTGCTAACAGAAAATTTAGGATAGTGACCTCTTTTTTTGTAAATGATGACTCAAGTTCTATTCTCATGACAGTGTAAATCCAACTCTATTACTAGACTAAACCGAGATCAGAATCTTTTCCAGTATTTCTTCTTAGTATGAGTATTCTACAGTCATTTTGGTTTTTAGGCTAGATTTAAGTATGCAACTGACAAAGAAAAATGTCTGCATTCCAGAAGAGCAATAGGAAAAATGCCTTACTTGAAAAAGACAACTCTCTCCATTCAATCCATAAACTGAAAAGATACTTTGTATGCCTAACCCTAGTCCAAGTGGTTTTGTAAGGGAGATGTCTGTGGATGCCACAAAATTGGTAAAGTGCACCTCTAGTTAAAAGACGGAGAAAGTGTGTGGCTAAACTGTTGTTACTATTGGTGGAAGAGCAGTGGTACAGAAATTTTATTAACAGTAGAGAAAGTTAAACAGTTCTCTCAGCGTGGTGACTATTCAGCATTCGAGCCCTGCATGTACCCTTTCTGAGTGGAAGATTAACTCATTAAGTGGAGAAATACTCATCAAGAGGAGAGGGCTTACAAAGGGCAGAGTGACACCAGGTAAGTGCCTATGTCTTGCACCATTAGCTTATTTCTTTCATTTCCAGATTCCATTTGTAAGAAAGCATTCAAGTTAGTAAGTGTAACATCATCTTAGAATGTCTCTTCTCATCTCTTCTCCTTGAAAAGGTGGGCACATTCCCCTGTCTTGGTGTTGGTGCAGAAACATATTCCCATTAACTTTGGTGACGGAGATGCAAATGCTGCAGTGAGCAAGCAGTCCCCCTCCCCAATCACAAAATAACAGCAGCAAATAAATGGTAATTTTTGTGTGCCTGAGATATGAACTCCAATGAAAAAAACCCCTCCAGGCTCTCTTGGAGATGCTAAAAAACTCAAGCCAGGCTGAGAATACAATATTAGCCTGAAAGCTGCCAATATTTAAATTAGCAGAATACGGAGGTGGGGTTTTATTGTTTTGTTTATTAATATGAGATAGGACAATCAGGGAGAAAAATGTCATTGTAAAATCAGAACAAAAATAGCACATTTAAGAGCTTGCTTTTTTTTCTCTCAGTGTTTTCTTCATGGAGTTTAATTAAACTCTCCATAGCCTGATGAGCAAACTTCCAATTAAGCTCTTGTAATAAAAGAGTAAACATATAAAATAACTGCCTTCATGGGTAAGCACATTTGAAATCTAGGTATTCTAGTAAATGTTAGTGCTGTGAAAAAACTGGCATATGTTTTTTAAAGTTGTGATTTTAAAACTGGTACATTCAGAATTAAATGGCTATTCTAGAAAACAGAAAGTAATAAGATTGTATTTTTCATTTTTATGGCACTTTAATTCTCACAGAATCATTATGCAACAGGTTGGTGATATCAGCAACATTTTCCAGATGCAGTAATTGAGATGAGTTGAAGGGTCAGCTAACTCGCTCTCACAGAAAATTCTGTACAAGAATGTAAGAGTGATGGAATAGGAAGTAAAAGGCTTGAAGGAATGCAGAAAAAAAAAAAAGTAATTTGTTGTTTCCAACAAGGTCAGGGAGCTATAGATTCAACAGCCCCTACCCAGCTACTAGAAACCACGCGGCACTCTATCGGGATGCCATTTAGCCTCAGAATGCTGTGGCCGTTCATTGCTGTTCTTAGATGGCTATGTCCATGGTATTCAGCTTCTGGGAATCATAGAATCATTTAGGTTGGAAAAGACCTTCCAGACCTTTAAACCATGTCCCTAAGTGCCCCATCTACACGTCTTTTAAATACCTCCAGGGATGGTGACTCAAACAATTCCCTGGGCAGCCTGTTCCAATGCTTGACAACCCTTGATATTGATATTGTATTGATATTGATGCCAGGAGTCATGACACTTTGGAGAAGAAGAAATTTTGAGAAGAGTCTTTCAGATGGTAGATAAGCACAGAAGCTCGATTGGATTCATGAAGTGATAAGAAAAAGAATTTCAGACTTTGGTGTTTGTAGTGCATGTGTTGATATTTTAATAAAATGCAACATTACTCCAGATAGTAGGTGTGTTAACGCACATACATCTATAAAATCATCCTCCTGAACAAACTTAATTTCCTTGGAAGATGGGAACTATTTCAGCAGTTTCCATAGGTAGAGGAGACTTTATCTGCAGTATTGTTCACATTTACAGTTGTCCCATTCTGGTCATGCCCTATGAATAATATTGTGGGAAGGGCAGATGACCTTCCAAAACTCACATTCACGTAGAGGTCATGTTGGCTTATCACAGACATGGTCTTTGTTACCTTTCTGCTTTTCTCTCCATTTTCTTCTTTGTGTTGTATATTTTTATGAGACATTGAAATACTATATAATTATATGACTTTAAGTAATACCCAACAACCTGAACAATGGCCTGCCTTTCCCACCTCCATTCACTTTCACCTCTAACAGTGAGCTCATCCCTTACAGATTGTGCTCTGTGAGGAAACTGCTGAATATAATGCTAAATATAGACACTATAAAATAACTATTAAATTTAGGTAGTAAAGGTTATCAGATTTCAAATAACATTCAATGACACAAATTGACTAACAATTTATGTTATGCTTAAAATACCAAATACCTGAATATTTGCATTTTTAAAAATATTTGTTTCCTGACTCATTTTATAATCCACAGAGTTTCCTGATTAAATGGGAATATAAATGGAAGATTTATATGACACTTTATTATTGAAAAAGACCAATTCTTTTATTATTATTATTATTATTATTATTATGCTGCATGTTGGCTATAGAATTACAGTTTACTGAAAATCTTCTAACTAAAAAGCTAACACTAATAAAGCTAACACCTTTTTTTTTAGAAATGAGCCTCATAGTGTCAAGAGCAAGGTGGTAAATAAATATCAGTTCTGCCAGGTGCAGTCCTGGCTTTATTACTACTCTCGGTATGTAGCTGTGTGTCCTAGCATACCAAAATATTCACAAGTTTAAAAACAAACAAAAAGTCTACTTTATATTGTGCTGATTTGTATGGAGTTCTGCAACCTCACTTATTCCTTGCATCTATAAATTCTTGTTGATATTTGCTATGTTTCTGCTTCTGTATCTGCAGAACAAGTCTAGAAAGTTAGGTTTGATGAAAACTGTACTGAAGTTAGTAGACAGTCACCCATTACTTGAGTGTCTTTTCAATAAGGACACAGATTTTTAAAAAAATACTTAGAGAATAGAAGTTACATTGCTGGCTTGGAAAAGTCACTGAATATGCACTTCCTTTATGTGAATTTCTAGTCAGTTAACTGCTAATGGCAGTTGATGGGGTTGTTCATTCATTTCAAATAAACTTTCTGTCTGAAACACCAATAATTCAACACTATGCCAGAAAGAATGAATACTGGCAAAATAGTTCTGCATTTCCCACTAAGCTACCTTACCATTATTGTTGGTCACAACACACATTGGATGATACATCAGAAATTAATTTCCTCTCGGACTGTCTTACAAGCTGAATTTCAATGAGAAGACATCATTAAGGGATCTCGGCTCTTTTTCCTTAGACCTTAACAATCGAATTAAGTCTGGGCCTTGGAGTGTGTTCATATTAGGTGTTTTAGAATGGATGAGTACACCTGTGAAATGAATATTCCAGTCATCTACACTTACTTTGCTTTGGTTCACATTGCAAACTGTCTTGGGATACATGAAATGGATTCTTTTAGGATGAAACTAAACTTGAAATGCACTTCAGTAACAAGCTTAATGCTCTCCTGAAGCAAATCATCATTCAGTTAATGAGGGCCAGCCTAGAACTAGTTCAAAGTTTTAAAACCCTGAAAATGTGGTGCCAAGCCTACTAATTATTCTGCTCTGCACATCCATACTTACTCGTTTGCGCTGTTGCTCATGTAGATGTAGCCCCAGTGTTCCATGGGAGATGACAAATTGTTGCTAGATGACACTTTGCTAAGAAACTGGTTGCCAGTAAGAGTCTCCTTGCTGTATTTTTATGCCATATACGTGACTCATTATGTGCTGGGAAATCCCACACCAAATAGTCATGCAGTTGTTTCCTCTGAAATTTGCAAAAAGCCCAAAATGAAACAAACAAAAAAAAAAAAACAAAACAAAAGCCTCAGGGTACTTTAACCCAACAAGAGCTCAGGAGTTCTTTGTCACTCCATTTCCTACCTTCTTTCCAAACAGCAACAGAAGGTTATTTATAGGACTGTTGATAAAAGTTACAGCGTAGCAGTACATGAATTATGTGACTTGTACTTTACATCCTGGAGTGCTGTGCCTGTCTCGGGGTTCCCCAGTGTAAAAGACACCCAGGCATAGTAGAGCAAGCCCAGCAAAGGACCACTAGGATAACAAAGGTCTTGGAGCATCTGACATGCAAGGAGAGACTGAAAGAGCTGGGACTGTTCAGCCTGGAGAAGGGAAGGATCAGAGGGATCTTACCAGTATAAATACCCCATGATGGTGGCGGGGGAGGTGGGCAGTGGGCATAAACGGAAACACAGGAGATGCCATCTGAACATAAGAAAACACTTTTTTTAATGTGAGAGTGGTGGGACACAGGAATAAGTTGCCGAGAGAAGTCCTGGGATCTCCAAGGATGGAGATATTAGAGATCTGATGGGACACAGCCCTGAGCAGCCTGCTCTGGCTGACCCCGTTTTGAGCAGGGGCATTGGACTAGATGATCTCCAGAGGTCCTTTCCCACCTCAAACATCCGGTGATTCTGTGGTTTGAGAGAATTAAACAACCTGAAACTTAGTAATGTTAAATGCTGGAAGTATTCAGTGACTACAATTGCACACGTTTAGGGTCTGTGTAATTCTACTCTTTTGGATCTGTGTGGAGTCATCCGTTAAAATGGCAATGTCACTGTGTTTCCCACTTTACCACAAAGCCTTTTTGGTATTTAAAATACATTGTCATTCTTTATTTTCTTGCCAGGTTTTCATGCCTTCTAAATGTGGCCTAGAGATAGGCAGCACAAGAGACAATGTTAACACAAAATCACACCTGAGTAGCTTTTACTTTTATGTTTCTCAAAATATTACTGAAATTTTGTAAAAGAAAAATTTATTTTTGTCCTGGCTGAACACAAGAAATGTGAGCCTCAAATATGTTATAAAGCCTGTAAAAAGCCATCTCATTAATATTTTTGTTTGTTAGAAGTTTTCCTAATATGTTACTGCAGAATATACATAATAAAAATTCTCAAAATAATGTACCATCTCTATACCAGTGTTTCTTTAAAGAGAGAAAGAAAAATATTAAATTTTAAATTTTTCATGAGCACTCAGCTAAATACAGTAGCTATTAGATTAAATATGCTGAATTGTGTAGAGCTGTTAATTGGCTAAGATTCCAAAATATCTTTTACTGATCTAAAATGAGCAATGGAGAGACGCTGCTGCCATAGAGTGCAGTGATTCAGAATTTTCTACAGCAGGGACTTGCGAGCAAAACTCTAAATTTTTCATTATTAGCCTTCAGTTCTAATACAATAGCAAATGATATTTCCAAAGAAATGAAAAAGCTGTATAAAATATAAAATAAAAATATACAGGAAGAACCTAATTTTTCTCCTAATTTTCCCTAATTCAAACAGATATGGTTGATTTATGTGGTTAAAACAGGCAGTAAACACAAGGTCCAGCGCATGGACCTGCTACAGAAGAAACTTGTCAGTTGTGCTGGAGGATATCTCTTCCTAATGGATTTTGTTCTTTCTTAGAAGTGTAAACTACTGCATACCCACTGGTGCGAGTTATGCTACAATTCATCTTCAGTAACTTGTGTAACTAGGAATGTGCCAGTCTAGTAGTTTCCATCAGTAGGGTGAAACAAAGCAGTATTTCTCTCTCCTTTATCTCCATCCATTAATTATAGACATAATAAACCACAAACTTAGCATGTCTTCTAAATTGCAGGTGACTATACTTTCTGAATAATCGTTTTCTTTAATGCAACAGGTAGGACATAAGATGTCTGGTAGTTATTGATTAACAAGTACTTATCTGTATATAATGTGATGTACACAAAAGGTAGTGGCTTGCTCTTCGTGGTCCATCTATTCATAGGCTGGACAGAGCATGGCCAGCATTCTGTCCGTGTCTCGACCATATGCCTGCCCCAAAGATAAAACCAACTCTTTATAAAGGAAACAAAGTTATTTCTATGACCGCCTCACTTTTAGTGCATGTACTGGCCTTGATGGCAATATTTCCACTACCCACAGAGACTATGTTTTTTTAGAAAGCATAGGTCAGATGAGAGACATCACAAGGCTGATCACTTCGTAACTAGCCAACACTTATATTTTGCATAAAGCAAGACAGAGCTTTCAAATAAGAAAGCTGGCCACTTAGCCAGACTGGTCACTCATCAAAACTCAAACTACAATTGATCACCGCTGCATGTCAATATGAATATCCCTAAAATTGTATCATAATCAGTGAGGTGGGGTTTTTTAAACTTTCATCTTAAACTTCCTTTTGTTGCTGTTCCACCACTAAGAGAAATTATTGATGAGATATAATTTGATAGGTAAACTACAGAATCACAGAATGGTTGGGGTTGGAAGAGACCTCTGGAGGTGATCTGGTCCAACCCCACTGCATAAGCAGGGCCGCCTAAAACCAATTGCACAAGACCACGTCCAGGTGGCTTTTGAATATCTCCAAGGAGGGAGAGTCCACAATGTCTCTGGGCAACTGTGACACTGCCCAGTTACCCTCCCAGTGAAAATGTGTTTCCTGATGTTCAGATGGACCCTGCTGTGTCTCAGTTTGTGCCCATGGCCTCTTGTCCTGTCACTGGGCACCACTTAAAACAACCCGGCTTCATTTTCATAGCATCCTCACTTCAAGCATTTATACACATTGATAAGATCCCACTGAGCCTTCTCTTCTCTAGGCTGAACAGTCCCAGGTCTCTCATCTTGTCTTCATAGGAGACACAAGTCAGACCCAAGGCTGGACTAAAGCTGCCCCTGGGCTAAAGACCTAGTCGTTCAAGTTCAGTTGTGATTATGGAAGGTGTTGTGTAAGCCTATTATATCAATGACCACACTACTAGTCTTGACAGGGATTAGCAGGAGTCAGTTCCGTAATTTAGGCTTTATTGCCTTACTTAGTACGTGGTTCAGTACACAACACTTTGTCACTCTAATTTCAATGGAGAACAAATGTAAGGACTTCCTTTGAGACTGTGTTATAGTTTCTGCTAGCAGTTGAAAATTCACTGCAAGTAGCTCAAAAGCTAAATGTTTTAACTGATTATTTATTTCATGTGTCAGTGCAGTGTTTGCCAATTAATGACTATAGGACTAATGTAGATCTCTTCAGTATTAATAGACATTGTGTACTCTGTATGGTTTACCTTTATTTTGTATTACATTTTTTCATACGTCCCCAATGAGCTGCTACCTTTGTGCATTCAAAGCGAATATTTTTCCTCTTTTCCACCTCTGGCTTCATGCAAGTATATAATAATGACATATATAATGCATTTTCTTTTAGGCAGACATCATATAAGCAGTCTATATTTTCCCACAGCTCTTTCTATTTTGATGCAGATCCAGGGAATTGAACACGATGATTGCACTGATATGACAGTTGCTGAACCACCATCCACAGCCTAATGCAAAGCCATAGAGCAAGAGCAACTGGAGGCAGAGGCAGAAAAACTCTGGGAGAGATTGCCAGTAGTTGGCCTTTCTCAACTTCCGTCTCACTGTGAATGAGGAATGGATAGCAGACTTCAGCAACTGAATTCTAGACAGAGCAAAAGCAGGGAGTCAGCAGAGGAATTTGAAGAGCTGGAGCTTGAAGTCAAACAAAAGTTGCAAGAGGGAGCTAAAAAACCAGAAAATTTAGGAGAGCATACATTTATCAGTTACATCTCTAGATGTCAGAAACAAAGCGTTCCTAATTTTGCATCTTCAAATATGAAAATCAATTTTCTAGAGATATTACTAAATGCTATTAAACTATTACTTTATGTTACTAAAAGGACACAAACATCTGAAATTTATCAGGTGTGTCCTTTCTTTTGCTCCTAAATTTACAAATTGCCCTACAGATGACAACACGTAGCATTTAGAGTACGTAAATTTTGGACTATATAAAGTATTCGCTCATTATTTAATGTGAAATGTAGTCAATATAGGGATATGTATGTAGAGTAGTCTGGTTTCCAGCGTTGTTTCAACTTTTAGGAGTGCTGTAAAGACACAATTAGACAAGCTTGAGCCTCTTCCTGACAGACAGTTGCCTTCTATCTCCATCCATGGCACATCAACACTTCTGTAACCTTCTGTTGCCTTTTCTACACCTGCCTCCAAGAAATCTCTCCTAAAATACTCATAACATTCTAGTTCACCAAAAAAGGCTCACAAAAAGTGCCAATAATTTTTGCTGATGTTACACAGCTCATACATGCAGGTTTACACTCAAGTCTGTCCAACCTATTTAAGACAGACAGTAGGTCCGTACCTTACTAAAATTTAATTTTAACTTAATTTCTTTTGAAGTTAAAATTAAATGTATCACAGCGAATAGAAAGTTCATAACCTTCTACTTGTTTGTAAGTTATAGGTAACTATCTTGGACAGAATGGAAGAAAACATTTCCGCCAAGCAGCTGCCCACAGTATGCTCTGCTTGGCCAGACTAAATCTAGCACAAAACTTTCTTTAATTATTTAATGCCAAGAAAATTTAAAGTATCACAGGGATGAATGTGGTTTATACAGATACGTACCCACGGGAAAAGGCTTCTGAATATATGTGTCTTTAGAAAAGCAAATGTGAGCTGACAGCACACCTTTCAGTTTTGGATGGCTTGTTTTGAAACAGTGTCTCTGTCATTAAGAAAGGATAACAAATTGTGAAAATTGTATCTTTTATGCCTGAAGTATATCATGTATTTAAAATTATACTAACAAAATGGGACCCCGTGAATGGTTCCCTAAAGGGAGCTGTTTTGTTCATGAAGAAATCTCATGGCCAGGCAGCTGTTCAAAAGGATGGACCAAAGATCTATTCTGGACCCCTTCTTTTAACACACTTAAAAACAGTGATTTAAAACGCATGTCAAAGTTCACTTAGAATATGAATGGTTTTGTTTTCTTGTGGCGTTGTGTAGATTGCAATAAAATAATAAACTAATAATAACATAAATATGACAGAATAGAAAAAGTTAAGTGACCACAGTTTGAATTTCCCTTCACTGTCTTAATGAAGTGCTTTAGTCCTGGTAACAAAGGTCAGTGGTAGCATAGAACTCATTCTTTTCTTGATTACTCTAATGACATTGTTTGTTTTTCTAACAATAACAAACAAAACTTAATTTCTTTCTCTGTGGTATTTCCCATAAACCAATAGAATTGCTATCCAGGCTGCACAATACGTTCACCTTCCAGTATTATACAGCATTTTGTTTTCCAACTAGCTTTATATCAGTACAGTTTTGAAAAACAGACAGTAGTTTTAAATGACAGTAATAACTTTGAAGGAACAGGTTTTGAGCTTTGTTTACTCTCTTACCTCTCTCTGCTCCCTGCTAAAGCTGCTCCTTGATATTCCAGGGCTAATAGTTATCCTTCTCTGGAGTAGTGAAGAGTATATTCAAAAACATATTTCTGTGCGAATACTTGTAGTAACACACCCAAAGCTACAAATATGATCAGGAAACTATTGAGCAAAACTGTATGTTCTTCAACTTGCTGGATGTTTTCAAATGTATGTTTATGCTGTTATTTAAGAACGTCAAGTAGATAATTTAAACCTCAAAGGATGTCATGACAGCCTATAAACAGAACATATGTAAGTGATTTTTTCACCCAGGTAAAATACTGGTGTGATTTTGCTTAGAAAAAAAGTCACTGATGTGTCAGAAATAAATTTTAAAAAAAAACCAAACAAAACAGAAACTTATAAAGGCCTAAAATGCATCATAAGTCTTTTTGTCAGCTGTGCTTGGATATACAGGGAGAGAAGCCACCCTAAACAGTATGCAGCAATGCCATTGCATACTGCATGCAGCAAGCATTGCAACGCCATTTTAGTGCCCCATCATATTTGTCTAATTCCACTGCAGCCATTTGTAATCCAGTTTGTTATTCTGTCCTGGTTTAAACAGAGGATGTCACTGAACCTTAGATGTAAACCAAGCAAAGGCAATGGTAATTAAACACTGGTGAAACCTTCAAATACCTAGAGACTGGTTTAAAGTAGGCTAAATGAAAAAGCAGAAAATCCTAAAATTAAAGAAAATGAAGGCGCAAAACCTGGTTTTTAAAATACCTTGATAAATGTTTAAATATTATGGTATGATATGCTTAAATCTCTAAAAAATCCATAACTATTTACTTAGCAAGTAACATGTAGAATTTCTGGTTAAGCATCTTGAGATACTGATCAATGTTTTTATCAGATTACCCAAACCCTATTTTGAAGTAAATCATGATAACCGTTACTTTTTAAAACTAAAGTGTTAAACCCACAGGGACTTAAAATTTCATGCACAAATCATAACACTTATGCCTCAGGCAAGGCATGACTACTGTTTATTATCGCATTTTTTGTTTTAAGGAACTCATGAAAGCAGCAGTGCCAAGTAAGGTGGTGACATTTGACCGCAGAACTCAGAACAACAATAACCTGTGGGCTTGAAAGAAAATATGTATTGCAGTATGATCCCTAGTGGACAGTAGTGCACATAATAAAACTACCAGACATAAAATGTTAGGGGTATAAAAACTTAAATTTTGCAGAACCTCCCTATCGACTAGCTATTTGAAATACAGCCAATGGGAAACATGGAACAAGAATGACACCTAGTGGTTTCATAGTCTTTCCATCAGGGAGATTTCTTCTTTCTCTTCTTTATTTGCAAATGTAGTCATATACATACACACCCACACCGTGTTTTTCTCAGTCTTATCATTTATACTACTTTTCACACTGCTAAAATGGCTTTTCTTCACCCCCAAGTAGACTTTGACTCATCTTGTAATGTAAGGAGACAATCTATAAATACAAGGTAAAGGAGAGATGTTATTAACTTTGTTCAATTTATATTCCTCAGGTTTGACACTCAGATGCAGAATGTGGATGTGCAACACCATGCATATATAACTCTTTGACTTAACTTCTTTTGGATTCAGTAAACAGCCATATTTATAATCCATTGATCCCCCAGATTTGCTCTGATGAGCTGCCCCGTTTCTTTGAGGCATTCTTAGAGGAAGACATATTAAAAAGGGAAGAAAATGTTTTTGGACTTTGGCTGAAGAGGGGTACTCCATTATTATCAGAGAGCTTTGGAAAAGCTGTGTTTCTCTACGGAGAAACAGCAAATGCAACCAGCACCTATGTGTAGCTGAATGTATTGAAAGAAAATTCCCAGGCATAATTAAAATAAATTAGCATCTGTTCTCTTTTAAAGCAGTTCCTGACATAAATGTTTTCTAATGCTCAGTTTCATTTAAAAATTAATAGCATTGTCATGTTCCCTTTCCTAATATTTGCCTCAAACTAACAAATGCAAAATCTTGTAAAAGCGGTTATCCATAAACAAGCAGAGGGGAAAAGATAGCTTTTCAGTAACTACACTCCTTAAATAGGCAGTAATGCTTTCATTGCTCCCTGGAACGTTCTGCCCTGTGCTCTCCTCACAAATGCGTTGGTCTCCTCACATGAATATTGTTGATTGACAAAAGCCTGGATAGATATGAATCAAAACCTTTTTTATGTTAATTTATATGAAGATGTAATGATATTCTACTGCATATTTTTCTGCTTCTGAATCTATTTCTGTACCACTAGTAATAAAAAGGCATTGCTTCTTTCAAAGGTCTAATTACAAACCTCTAGAGAAAAGAGTGCACTGGAATTTAAACATTGTCATGGTCACTGACCTCGAGCTGAACAGAGAAAGCAAATGTGTTCTTCACTTTACTTCTAAGTGGTGTTGAAAATCCAAATCTAATATTGGTTATATTTATTTACACGCCATACTACAATATAGTAGCAAGACCTAAGAAAATACCTGGATTAAATCAAGACAGATAAAACATACTCTGCCCTTCATGAGCTTATCCTTGGGACCCAGGCCTGAGAAGTGCTATGAACTTTCTTATAATACAAATAATAAAGCATTTTCTTTAGCTGCTAGCTAGGTGTGTTAATATGCTGGTCATTTCATCGAGGATGGATGCAGGTTCCTGAGAAATGCTAGTTTTCATATAACCAAAACTGCAGCCTAATCAGAGTCCTACTTGTGAAATGCTCTTGAATGCTGTTGGCAGACTTGATCAGGAAGACAGCTTTCAATAAATTCTAACATAATGGGCAACATGTCAGGGTTTCTATGATTTGCATCGGAAGGGGGGGGAGGGGGGGACTTGTACATGTCATTTTAAAAGATTTGTGGCTTTATTACTGTGTTATAGCTGTAATTCATTTTATAGCAATGAATTTATTCAATTAATGTAGCAAGATGGTCCTCTTCTTTTTCAAGAAAAATGTGATCGTCTGATTAAGTTCCTGGAGTAGAATGTAGGATTTCCTGGTTAGGTTCCTGATTTCTGTTTAAACTGAGTCTAAATGTGAACTTCTTTGTGACTTAAGTTCTCCACCTGTAAAATGCAGAAAGTAATTTCTTTCTACTCCTTTTTATTCAGCTCTGCCTGTTGAGGTTATAAACTCTTCCAGGTAAAGCATGTATTGATTTCTTTGAATGTATAGAGTTTAGCAGCAACAGAGCATTGGTTCTGCTCAGATCACCACAAGGATCTCAGACCGATTAGGATTAAAAACCCATGGCTGTTGTCTAGCATCTCAGGTCACAGGAGCCTGACTTTTCTGTTGTCCCATCCTTCACATTCTTCACTTGCTGATGTATCTTTGAGTCTACCACACCTCTGTTCTTTTGCATATCTGAAATTGTTGGGGGGATTTTACAAGTCATAAAGAAGGCAGCAGGTGTTAAAGCCTTTTCTACAGGCTTTGTTAGTTGTATCTTTGCTAGAAGATTGCTAGAAGAGAGCGCTAGGGAACATTCCCAGACATGGGACTCTATTAGGTATTGGGTTAGATTGCCAGAAGAGTTCCTCGCGCAGCTCTGAGCCAGACAACTCTCAGTTTTCCGAGCAATGGGCACAGTTCCAGCTCCACACTTCTCCTTTGTGAAGTCTTCAGTGGCAACAGTGGGATATCAAACAGGTAACAGCAAAATGTGTTGTGTTAAACATGTCAATGTTTAAGGCGTATGTGACCACAGTGAATGGTCACCAGCAAAAGAAATGAATAGTCTCTTCTCATCAGCACTGCAACATCTGGATGCCTATTTGACGCACGTATTTGTGAAGCTGCTTGGCCTACAAACTCAACAAGACACTTCACAAGAAATTCCCCTCTGAAATTTTCCTTAAACTTCTGGTTTATGATTACTCGTTTTAGGTGGGTTTTACCAATACTTCCTACATCCTTGTGAGGCAATAGAGATATTTTGAAAAAAAAAAAAAAGAAAAAAGAAAGCAAAGAGAGACTGTCTAATTTTTCTCACATATAAAATCTTAATTTAAATGGTGTCTAAATTAATAATTCATAGCAAATACATTATGTGATTAGTGTAGTTTCCTTTTGTATTATGCACTTATGTATTATGGTATTATTTGCATTACAAATATATGTTGTTTATTTTCTCAGCGTAACTGTTCTTAAAAGGATAGTTAGAGAAAAAAACCTAGAGTTTTACTGTCACTGGAAGAGTTAGCAGAGAGACGGTATTTTAAATCTGTTTAAAATATTGTGTTTGAGTCCTGTAAATAATGTTTAAGTTATCATCCCTAAAATAAATTTGCTACCACAGTATTTAGCAGCCAGCTGCAGAGTAGAAATTGAAGACCTTAGTGTAAGCCCATGCAAATTACTTCAGTGGAACAGCATCAGTTTACACGCAGCTCATACATATGCACAAGAAGTCCTGTCATACATGTTAGATCTTTGTCTGGCTCAATTTCCTGCGTACCAAGTGTATTACAAGGGGAAACTGAACCCTGCCCTTTGCTGTTACAAACAACCTCCCATATTTTCTACTCTCTGCTCATTGACATAAATGTGAGATTATTGACCCTCTGTTCTTTGTGAATAAGTCTCAGATAGCCTCCCTTTGTGGATTCATGCTAGAAAAGCATCCTACCCTGAATGTTCATTTGAAAGACGTCATTAAGAAGAGGTGTACATATTAAAACAAGTTCACTTGAACACATATTCACAATAATCCTTTTGTAATGTTCCCTCTACACCGTCTTCAAGTCTGGAGTGAAGGTTTAGGTCAGTTCTTCTTCTGTCCCCACATAGAATAACGAAAAATTCCAATTTCCTGTTACCATATGTGTGTAGAAAATCCACTTTAACAGTTGAAATAGCTAGAATTTGAAATGTATGTCCCTGACCTACCCAGGTGAGTCTTCATATGACTTGCTTGCTCGGGAAAGTGAAGAGACTATTTCACCACACTCAGAGTCTGTTGCAGGAATTTAATAGTATAAGCAAAAGAAGACTCTATCAGACAGTTTTATCCGCTCCAAGGCTTTCTCGCTCTCCATGTAATGAGTCTTGCTTGGAAAACCATGGCCCCAGGACCCGTGATTAAGGACTGTTAAATACTCAGCAAATGGTCACAGCCTCAAATAGAAGGAAGAGGAGAGAGGAGAGGAGAGAAGGAAACCTTGCATATCAGACCAGTGTAAGGACAAAATGTAAGCTCTTACTTTATCACCTTCACTCTATGCAGATGACTGCTGTAAAAAATCCCTTCTGAAAAGTGACTTTTCCAGGAAGGTAATAAATGACAGTTTAGAAAAGGGAACAATTTACTGATATTCTGAACCTGAATAGTTAGTTGCCTGGGTAAGGCTTGTTTTGTTTCCTTCTTCTTTCATTTATTCTCACTTTTATTACAACCCCTCAAGCTCTGGAAATGGGTGTCTTCAATTACAAGTTATTTAAATCAGCTGTTCCAGTAACATATTTGCTATTTTGATCAACTTTTGAATGCTAATTAGAACATTCTTCCTACTGCTTTGCTCCTTAGGAGCTAGAAACTCAGCTGTGTAAATCAGCTTTTGATGATGTACACAGTGGTACGCTTGACTTCAAACGTTTACAGAGAACGGAGATGTTGCAACAGCATATTTACCATAACGGTATTCGACTTCTCTTTGTCAACGGTAACAAAGAATGGCAGAGGAAAAACAGACAGCTTTGTACCTAAGAGGTTAGACTGTAGTTCAGGAGATCGGTTCTTTTGAATCAGTTTTTCTGAATGAGTTTCTTAAAAGACTAGGTCAGTTCTTTCTCCACAGTACATTTCGTGTCTGACAATTAAATCCTAGTCCCTTGTCTGAAAAATAGGAAACAAATTTTCCTACTGCACCAAAATTCTTTAAGGCTGTTTCTAAAGCTTTCATCACCCTTCTCATAAGTGATGAGTGCTACATACGACCTGGGGAGTACCTTTATTTTATTATTTTTAAACAGTGCAATATCTACAGGAGAATGAGTGACATTTTCATTGACACTCTCCATGCTACCTCTTTCCCAGATGAATTTTCTTCATAATCAGATTGTGTAGGATGCTAAACAGTAACCAAACCTAGTGTACCAACAGGATACACCTAGTGAGACCAACATGATTTCATCTCTTAGTCCACTAAAACAAATTTACCAGCCTCCAAGATCCTTTTTCCTGGTCTGCTAGGTGTGAAGGTGCTGCAGTTCCTGGTGTCCAGGTCCAGCCTGCAGTAAGACTGAGCACGCACAATCTCTGTATTCAATAATACACACTCTGTACAAAAACAGCCAGCCACCAACAGATCAACCCCAACAGGAAAATAGTGCCTTTAGAGCTGACACCAAAACCAGCACTCAAATAAATTTGAACTAGCCTGATCAGGATTGGAACTAAATTGAAGAGGATCAAATGGCCCCATCTTGTTCTTACTTGCCAACTAACCAGACTCAAAGATTGCTACCAGATCTCACACCCTCCACACACGTGCACTTACACAGGGCCCTCTGTAGCTGGCCTAGACTTCCCAGTAGCCAGCCCCCAGATCTCATGTCATACTTACTGGCTAGTCTAGCTTGATGTTTGCTACTGTCTCACAGACACACATAGATCTCTCCAGTAGCTGTCCCAAAGACCTGTGTTTTCCCCAGAATCTACCAGGCCACTTGAACTACTTGCCAATTTGTCTGCCTTGAAGTTTGCGAACTTCTTGTAGGCAAATGCACACACACGTGGAGCAGAGAGCACATTCACAAAGGAAAATGTCTAGTGAACTTACCAGGTACCCGCTTAGATGTGACTGGCCCCTTTTTTTCTCCCCATTCTCTCTGTTTTCCCATGCTTGTTCTTTCCAGATCCACCATTTCTCCGCCCGTGCCTCTCCCCGAATAAACAACCTGCCTCTAATTACTTTTTCTGCATTCTTCCCAGTCCTGCTATATCCACACCCAAATCCAGTGTTTCTGAGGGACTGGAGAGATGACTACAGGTTTGTTTATGTGAATGTTTTGTGATGGTAAAAACGCCTTAGAGGAAGACTAAGAGGCTTGTTTAGTCTGTGGAGTTAACATGTATACCTGCATGCTTGTCGGTATCTGTATTCTACTCTGCAGGAATTTATCTGTGCAAAGAATTGTGAGGATCATCTCACTTCTGTGCATAATCCTACACTAACCAGGTATTAGACATCAAGAAGTTACTCAAAATTTAGGATGATAAGACTAAATACACAAGAGGAGGCAGTATCAGACTGAAAGCAATGTCAAGATTTTAGGGTTTATTTCATTAGTTAAACCTTTTTTATATCAAATATCACAAGCTTTTGCAGCCTGCCTCTTCTTTTTGTACACCTGAATATCTTTCAAAGGTAGCATTAACCACAAGCTGATTCTGCATTAGAATCAGAATTCTGACTTCATATGGACAGCCAAGACTTGGCTGGATACCGCTACAGGGATCCAAATGGACATGTACAGTTTATTCTGAGGGAATGTAAAATCAGTTTGTTACAGTGGTATAATTACAGTCTTTGTAATCATTTTGTTCTCGCATTTCAGATTTGGGCACTCCTGAAGAGATCTCAGATGAGTTACATTTCAGAGCATTCTGTGATGCTCGTTGTTTCCTCGCAGGACTTGGAAAAGAGTGGATTCGTGAGTACGTAGTAGAGAATAGCAGGTTGAGGGTTTTCTATTCTTAACATAATTGTAGGGTCTTTTTGTATAAGTAGTTCGGTAGGCATCCATATTTGGTGATTCTAATTTGGTAGTTGTGCATGTTACTGCCTGTAGAGGTATGCAGTGCTAGTGACAGGTGCTTCAGATTCAGTGAGAATAAACAAAGAGAAAAGATATTTTTTTTTTTTCACTGTGTGTTTATGTGATTATTGACATCGGCTTAGAGGAAGCTGCATACTACTACAATGATTTCCACTTAATGTGATGACTAGCTAATTTGATCCTCCCTGTTATTTGATTTGATCTCCAGGAAATAAATGATTTCCATTGATTCTCATTGTGGACTCTTATTGTTTATTTTGTTCACATCCACTTCAGCTAATACTAGATAATTCAATCAACATTTATTGAATCTGCCATGGGAAAGGGAAGAGTAATCATGTTGTTTACAACATAAAAATAGACTTGTATCGTGCGTCTTTTCTACTCTCCTCTTCAGTTTTCCTGCACCAGTAGATAATGACTTGAAATTAGTAGTTACCTTTGAGAGAAGCTGGAAATTAACATTTTATGGCACCTGCAACATGGCCAAGCACAAGTTAAAAATGAAAATGTAAAAAGCTATTAACATGTTTCTGCTGTGATTTGTACTGATGTATAAAAGAGTCCACACTGCTGAAGTCAGGTGAGCTACACTGGCATGAAAGCAATCAAGCCAACAGATTACATCCCTGGTCTGTCTTAACATTAGGTAATGAGCATGAACAGAGTGTTGTTTTTAAATGAAAATTTCAACAGTTTTGTTTTCTCAGATCATTTTATTAACATGCACCTTAGCTGCTCTCCTAAGCCCTCTGTAGATAAATCATCCACTTACTTAATATGAACCAAGGTGAAAACAAATAGCCAGGCTGTGCTGAGAATTCAGTTGAGTCAGTTGCTATGAAAAGTGCAGGTGGCAAAAATTAAGTTAATGATGATGGGAGCATTAATAAGTCTTTTAAGCCACTAATGCGAAGGGGTTTTACACTAGCTACTACTATTAACATAGAGGGGAGCCATGGAGGTGATTCTCCTGCTCATTGACCAGTGACCAAATTCCTTAGGCATGAAGTGTGAAAACCATAATCTTCTTAAACTGAAATACTTTCTACATTTTTGCCTCAAAATGTGGGATTCCAAATAAGTTTCGCTACTGAACAATGGATAAATAGGGCTGGGTCTTATTTTGATTTTCAGTGTTGTGACAGCCTTTTTAATAAAGTATAAAATCAATCCATCAATATCAGTATAAAATCAAACAGCAGCTCAATGGAGCTGAAAATGTTTCATATGCAAACCACTGCTTCTAATTGAATCTCTGCTCTAATTTTATCATGCTTCATTTTTATGGTCAACCATTCAAAGACAGTAGATATTTTTGAAGCATGACCAAGATGTTTTTGTTACATTTACCAGCAAATAAGTACCCTTTTATTATAAGGAGATGCTGTGTACTTGATTTTAAATCGTTCATATATACGTTGCAGATTATTGCTCTGTAAAATAAGAGACTGTGAAAAAAAACCTAAAGCTTGATGTATTTACATTTTATAGTATGATTTTAGGAAAGGACTAAGTATAAAGAAATGCTTGAGAATGATCACTGTTTTCAGTTCTGTGCTACGGACCTGTTGTATTTTACTCTAAAATGTTCCCTGCTCCAAGGAAAATAGGAAATCTTGTCATATAAGTCTTCCTTTTATAAACTGTTCTTGGAAAAAGATGGTCATCTTAGTGAAATGAAAATGATTGTGCTGAATAGTGAGATGGAGAGGAAAGTTCTCACATGTCTAAATCATGTATCATATTTTGTAACTGGAATTACAGTATGCATACATCAATGCAAATTAAATTCCAGTAGTTTTTCCCATATCTCTTCACAAGTTTCTAAATATTTATAATTTTAACTTGTAAAAGCTCTTTAAGAATTGTCTCAGTTATCAATATATCAAAATAGAGATTCATATACTGTTGTATCACAGGAGATCTTATACTCACATGGTTATTTTACAACCAAAAATTTTAATCACTTAAATGTTTAAAACCGCATAAAAGCTAATTTGTGTATCGTGTAGAGACTGGAAGAGATCAATATCCCACTCTGGAAAAGATTAGTGTTCCAGTCTCTGGTTCCAAGGCCCATAAACTGACTCTTCTGCAAGATATATCAGACAATACCTGCAGACTAGATTTTCTCCATGCTGCATAAGAAGAAAACTTGTGAGATGCAAGTCATTCTGACCTGATGGGAACTGTTTTCCATCCCTAAATCTGGCCAGATTGATGATTCTGAATGAGTACGCAACATATGCTTTTTTTTTAGACAAAGAACTCTTCCAACAGCTCAGGGTAATAGTACATTTTGAGAAGTGTCAGATCTCCAACTTTGGCCAGTCTCTGCTGATTCAGAAGAAACCAGCAAGAATAAAATAAATAGCATCAATTTAGCTAATTATGCACCAGAAAAAAACATCTTCACGAGGTGTCACATTCTAGAATTTACTATTTCTCCCTATTAATTATAAAGGGAGCCTAACATGACAGGGTCAGATGTAGATAAGTCCTTTTTGTAGGTGGATGAAGTCTATCCACCATGCCTATAGAAATTCAGGAAAATAACGTGCCAAAATCCTTGATTAATGCAGTTTATTTCATACTTCAAGAATGGCTGTCTTCACTGTAACACTTTGATATTTTTCTGTAAAAGATGGTGTAGTGAAATCAATCCCACAATGTCAGTGCAGTGCCTGTTCATTTTCTTGCATAGAAGAGGAAAACATAGGCAAGATAACTCCAGTCCAGATTCACACCACGTCACTTCTGGAACTAAATGCAGGTCTTAGAAGGGCTTCGGAGGGAAGAGAGACTTTCTGCTGTCTACAGGAATCTAAGGTGACTAAGCCCTTAAATGTATATATTTCAGTTAAATGCCTTAAGCTAGGAGGGAGGAATCTGGGCTTCCATGTCATTGTAGAAATCAGTGAACTGTTTTCACAGAAGCTAGGAATAAGAAAAAATGAGTCTTGCAAATTCAGTAAGATATTAACCATATACTGGGAAAATGTAGTAGCAACGCTGTTTTCCTTGCAGGCATATTGCACTAACCTTGTTAGAGTAAACTCTAGAAATTCAAAGAAAATGGAGCAATAAAGGCACATTTGAATGAACCATCACCGATTAAACAATATGTAAAGGAATAAAACAAACCAATGAAAAAAGACACAGTCGGTTTAAATTACTAATGACTGAAAACTGTTTATCAGACCGAGAGATAAACATACAAATAAAATTTCATTCTGAAATTAATTGAAAACTCCGTTCAGTGTTACTGCAGAAAACTCAAGTAGCCTTGCCATGAATTTGTTGACAGGCAGAGCAGAGAGGTTGCATATCTTGTTGCTGGAATCAGTGGTGCTGAATCAGGCCCTCTTGCAAAGACAGCAAAGTATTTTATTTGGTTACGTAGTATAAATCAAAGTATTACAGTTCCCTTCTTATTTGGCAGCATCTTTTTTGGATTTCGAAAGAGCAGAATTGTTCCTTGTATCTATATTCTACCACCTTTATTTAGCTTAGTACTATCCTCACTGCAACTGCGGGCAGATTTAAGGTACTACATAACAACCACGAGTCAAGAGAGGGGTTAATGAAGAGCTGTTGCAAAGCTCAGTATTTTTCACATTTTGTCATTAAAGTGTGTAAAGGAAGAGAGCTGGACTTTGATTCCAAGAGGAATGTAAAAGGCAGCCAATACTAAGGTGAAATGCAGTGCTGTTACTCTTCTTAAGAATCCAGCAAAGAACTACAAACAAAAGTATTTTTGGTCTAAAGTAAGTAGTATGGCTTATACAGCACCATCTGCTAGTACCATCGCAAAGCTATTTACATAGAGACTCAGACATCTGATAACTGTATTAGGATGAATATTATTTACAGTATCAAGACTACACTAAGAGTCTTCAAGTCTAAGAAAAAAAGATTAATACAAGTCCATACAATCACGGGTGACATGGAAAGAGTGGATACTGTTTGATTGTTTCCTCTCCCTTTCAGAGTAAGCACACAGGAAACCAAATGAACCCATTAGGAAAGTTAAAAAACAGCCAAAGGAGTGATTTTTCAACCAAGTGGAACTCCTTGACAAAACGTTTTGTGGATTCTGAAGGTTTACATAGATTCAAAAGGAAATTGCGTGAATTCGGTATAGAAATTCACTGTGGCCCCACATGGAAACTACATCCAACTCAGGCAGTCATAAACCCATGGAATCATTGAACAATTTAGGTTGGAAATGGCCACTGGAGGTCATCTAGTCCAACTTTCTACTAAAGGTAGAGGTAACTTCAAAATTAGTACAAGTTACTCAGGTCCAAGCATGAAGATCCCACAACCGCACTGAGCAAACTGTTCCAGTGCTTAACAACTCTTGTAGTAAAAATATTTTCCATGCGTCTACTTGAAATTTCTCTCACAACAAGTTGTGACTTTTGCCTATTACTTTTTGGCTATACATCTCTGAGAAAACTTTGGTGCCTTTTTCTAACTCCCCATTTCGTACAACAGTTAGGTCACTGATGCCCTCTTTTGCCCACAGAACAAACCCAGCCACTCCAACATCTCCTTTCATGTTGTATGCTCCATCTCTCTACCCATTTCAGCTGCACTCTGCTGGACACTATATTGTAAATTTCTTTCTTGGACAATAAAAAACTCCACACAAGCCCCACACTGAAAATTACAGGTTGAAAATTACGATTAGAGGGAAAAGTGGAGTAGTACCCTTCTGCTGTCCTTATATCCTTTTCTGGCCACCCATTTTTGACTACTATGGGAGAAAGAATACTGAGCTAGGCGCACTTTGGATTGACTCAGTATGTCTGTCTTTATGTTCGTTATTATAAACTTACTAGTTTTTATGACTTCTTGCCTTTAGTTATTAGTTATTGTATTACCACAGTGCTTTTGATCAGAATTATCCCATTCTAAACAACGAGGATCAGGGCCAAGTATGACTGTTCTGAAAGGATTTGTCCTGTATTCAGCCAATATCAGGTCTCCCTTTATGTTTTTTTTCCATGTTTCATGTTTTATTTCACTTTTTTCAAATGAAAACTAGCCTGGCAGTGGTTTAATAATCAGAGATGGCTGTTTTTACTGTCTTTAGCAAAGGCCAAATGTCAAAAATACTGCACCCCAATCTTCTGCTTGAAATACGTCTCCAGAGAAATAAAGGGTGTAAATAGGCCATTCTCTGACAGAATAAAAGTGAAAGTATAAACTCCTTAATTCCCCTTTAATATTTTAAATTAATAAAGACATTTTAAAATTTTACTAAACTAATCTATTGTATTTAAACTCCACATTAAAATATTCCTTCTGTAATGCTAATCAGAATGGTGATTATCAAGTAGTACAATGTTTGCCTGGGGTAAAATTTATTTTCATAAGAAATATAATATTTTCTATTCAGATATGCCAGCTGTTCAAATCTTCTTCAAGAAAATGAAATCTAAAGGATGATGCTTTTTTTTTAATCTCTGCTTTTCATACTCTCTTTCACTGCACCATAAACAGAAAGAAATTCTGTCACCTTTTGAAGTCAAAAGTCTAGCAAACCAGGATTTCCTAGTGAAGATTTTCCAAGCATAATGTAAGCAAATACGGAAAGAAAAAAAAAAAAAAGAAAAAAAAAAGAAGAAATAAACAGGGAACAGCCTCTTTCCTTTTCTCAATCAGAAGGGTATAGGTAACATGAAATTCTATAAACTTGGTAAAAACCTGAATATTTGATGTGTATGGTGTTGATTAGTGACTTGCTGCACTTTATTGCACACTGCATGGCTTGCAACATCCAAAAGTCTACAGGAACAGTCATCTTTTGGTAGTAAGCCTATTTGCGCCTCTTTGAAAGAGGAAGAGAAGATAAATGTGATTTTTTTTGCCTGAAATCTAAAGAAATAATTAACAATAATTTTTGTGTGTGTTTCTTAAGTCATCAAGCAGAATTTCCCAGTGCTTCCCACACCAGAAAAATTGAGATCTTTTGTTCGCTCTCAAGCCATTGTTATAATCCTTTTTCTTGCTGTTTACACATCTTCCCTGGGATTCTTCGCCTCCAATACACAGAAACTTGCAAGTAAACTCATAGCGTGCAAACTGCAGCTGCTGTTGAAAATATCGGGCCCTGCCTAGTTATCTTCTGTCAGAGGAGGGAGTTCTTTCTTCAACAGAACTCACAGGAAAAGTGTTTGGTATCCCCATCATATCTATTCTCAGACAACTTCCGTATTCCTCTTGTGCATGTTACCAGTTTTCTCAATTCTGCCATATAACTCTCTTGTACAAGCACTCCCTACTCTATTACAGCCAAAATAAAACGTATTAGCAAAGGCTGTTTAAAAATCTCAATGATCATTTATTCATACTTGCTGAAATGTATAACTTTGAATGTATCATGGTCCACCAGTACAAGAAGATAATGTACAGTCCAGTCCAGAGTTCCCCCTCCTATATGGTGTAGGTCTGCCACTATTAGCAAAAGCTTATGCATTGGCCTTTGGATTCAGTTGAGTAATAATACCAGTTAGTATCTTCCCACTGAAAACAGAGATCCCAATTTCTCTGGTACATAGAGAGTTTCTTTGAATACAGTGAATCAACAAATATGCTTGGAAATAATTCTGCTTTCTAATACATCAAATGCTTAGACAAGTTTCCCTTTCATTTGGAAACTGTATTGTTCAGGATCTTTCCCAACTACTTCCACCTACAGCAGATAACTATCTTCTTTCACCCACATAGAAAGAATAACACAATCCCAAAGCATATCTTAAAGCCAAATTGCAGATTGCCCAGGGATTGCAGTTGTAATTCTCTGTGATACCTCTCTTCCCCAATTCAAGATGTTCATCTCTGCCCAAGACATTTGTATTGTCAGGATTTCTCTCCACTGTTTATAATCTCTTATTTCATTTGCAATAGGAATCTCATCCTAGCCAATACTGCATTCACCCTCTTGTTTTACTCTTTCACTTCTCGTCATTGAAGTTTCCTGCCTTGTATACTGCATTTCTCTGTTTTGAAAAATGGTTACCCAATCTTCCTGATTATCCAATGGCCATTACAATTTTTTTTCTCCCATTCAGCTGTGGTCTGACATATATTCACACTTGCTAACGAGGAGGCTACTTTGGGTCATTCTGACTAAAAATCTTTGCACCTGTTGAGAGTTTCTTTTCATCTGTTCACAGTTCTAAAAAGTAAAGGCCAGCAGTGGTTGGACTAAAATCACTATCTTACATGAAGATTGCCATTAAGTGGAAGGATTTCTGAAGTCAGCTGAAGACACCAAGTACTCAGATGCCATTTAAGAGGTATAACGAGTTGTAATGAGATTAAAAACACATGGCAACATCTACATGATTAGATTTAGAAGTACTTCTGATTTCTCAGATTCAAGAGCTCATTATGGCTGTATCTTTACTCCATTAAAGGATCAAATCCAGGCAAGATTCATATCTCCACCTTTTATCACATGCTCTGGATTCAATTGAGAGGAAAGCTGGACGTGTATTTGGTATATACAGCACACTATATGGACGCCTTTTCTAGATGGATTATCAGGGTGCCAGGTTTGCTAGGGTACAATGTGATACTTTCCAACCAGTGAGTGGAAAGGCATCATACAAAACCTACATGTCTTTGGAGCACAGGCGAGGTTATGTTGTCCTTTCAGCAAATATAAGTTCAGAAAAGCTTAGCATTCAGAGATGAGAATGCCCTTCCTAGAATATGTAAACAGCTGATGTACAAATGCATTCAAAAACTCTTGTTAACTTTGGCATATTTTTGCTAAAAAGATCATCGTCTGCTCAGTGAAACTAAATCCAAACATTCAGACCAAAAGTTCAAACTATTGTTCGTATCTGGGGATTTGCATACTGTTGCTACCTGCCAATAATGAAAAAGTATAAGGATTCTCTATAAGTGTTAACGTCCGTGTTGCATCTCCAATTGTTCCTCTTCATTTTTGCAAGAACAATATATTTTACTGGTTCTGTATTATTCCTCCCACACACACCTCCAAGAAAAAGAAAAAAAAAACCACTACCACTGCCTGTCTAGAGGGGTGACATTTACTGAAGTTAAAGGATTCTTAAAGGATAACTGTAGTGTGGCAGTGGAGCCTATCACTTCTAAGGAGAAAAGGTTAAAAAGTAGACTTCCATCAAATAAAAGGCTTAGACAATAGGAAATAGAAAAAGAACAGGTTAAGACAGTAGTAGGTTCTGCTTATGTTTACACTAGGAGACCTGAGAATTTACCTCACTGCAGTATCTGGGTGTACACACAGCTGCATCTTGACTCTCCGCAGAACCTAGTTCTGGATACACACCATTGCTTTTGCACACTGGAGACAGATGCTCAGGTATCAAAGGAGGAGTAATCTTTGTTCTTCTAACCCCTTGAGGGAAAGGTAAGTATGCTGAAACACACTGTGGCAGTCTTCATGCTGTTCAGTTAAAAGACAAGAAGCACTACGTATCACAAACTCCCTCATTTCTTTTGGTCACAGTGCAGCTGCTATTACTGGGAACACGCTGGGCTGATAACATCCTTGTGAAAAATTGAAAGGTGGTGCCTCCCCCACAGTGTGGTACAACAATGAAGCTTCCATATAGAATGCAGAAACAAAAATGTATAGGTGGAGCTTTTCTTGACCATAAATGAGCTAGCTCACACCATTCCTATTTCTGGAGTAGACACTTCCCTAATAGTAAGAATTCCTGGTATTCTCAAGAAGTGATTGTAGAAGATGTCAGAGGAAGACTGGGCCTAATGGGTGTTGAATGACACTTGGTGATGAGTCTTAAAAGCACCCACAAGTACTGTCATGGTCCTCACCTCCATAGCGTGCTGTTCTTTTTCTCCCTGTTCTTTGTGCCATGGTTAAGGCTGGGGAGCAGCTCGATTGCCAGAGGCTCTTGATCAGGGGCTGTGACTGAATTCTGGTTTCTTGCTCACGTAGAGCCATAGTGGAGTCAGACTGAAAAAATAAGTTCTTGTCTATCCTCTGGTCAAAACTCTCAGCAAGGGCTAAATTGGTTACCAATTTCGTTGGGATTTAACTTCTCTCTTTAAAATTTCCTGGGGTTGCTTAGAAATACGTTCTCAGTAACCTTTTCTTTGATAGAAATGTCTTTCTTGCTCTAACCCTTTCATGGAAATTCTCTTTCCATTTCAATCCTTACCGCGCTGGTTAAAAAAAGAAATAACTTTTATAACAATCTTCAAAATATTTTTTTGCCTTCTCCTACATTAGTGTCAGAGGCTAAGATGTCTTTCAGTCTGTTTCCCTTTCAAAGATTTTGCCCTCACAAATGCACATGGGCCTAATTAGTGCCCTTGGCCGGAGTATTTCTGATGGAAGGAAGTTCACATTTATCATAAAGGAATCCAGAGGTAAGCAGTAATATCCCAAGAGTGAATATTGTTGTTCTTGAAGATTAAGACCACTGGAAAATTTCCCCTGTATCAGGGGCAAAATTTTTGGAGTATTGAAGTCATGCCTAAGTTAACCTAAATTTGAGGTGAAAAGCAGCAGCTTCCTCTGTCACAGGAGGATCCTTCACAGTCATTCCCTTTATCTCACTGTTTCCTCCCTCAGGGAAGGACACAACATCGTCCCGTAATGCAGTGTAGTACTTTGTGTGTAACTGTCTATATCCCGTGGTGACATAACTGAGACCCTGCTGCTCAGCAAACAGACCCCGTGTAGCACCTGGCTTCCTCTGTGACATGCCACAGTGACTGATGGTGCTTTGCTGCACTAGGCTCTATTCGTTCTGGAGTTAGAGGCTTTGCTACACTGTACCTAAACAACCTCTGTCCTCCACAGCTCTGTCTTAGCAATTCCAGTCCATTAAAGGATTAGTGTCTCCCTAAATATGTGGATCATTAACCCTGACGAGGTTGTAATTGAACTTCACCAGTTTCCCCCAGAAATATTGGTTCATTCATTCATAAATCTAGACAAGAAATGCCTGCTTAGTAAACTGTGTGGTCGCATCTACTATGCAGCGAAGACCTCTGGCACAGATGGATTGAAGAGTAAAATAAAAAATCAGTGATGTCTTTTCAGAAAGTACCTAGTTACGAGACCGTGCAGCTTCCAGCGTCAATGGGTACTTTGTACCTCCTCCTTACGGATCCAGACTGAGACGATACCTCTCCCAAATGCGCCAGGGATCTTGTTCCATGATTTACATGACACGACACTGCAATTTCTCCACTTGCCCATATTATTTAGCTTGGCAATACTAACAGCCTAATCTTTTTTCCTCATTTTAGCCATAATCTGACTTTATTTGATTTATGCTACACCTTCACTTCAGTTTTTAGAATAAATGTTAACTACCAATCATTGTCAGGACGACCTTAGTCTTTTACATAACACCTACTTTCACTCTGATTTTGCAAGTGTCTTTCCTAATGCTCACCCTCTTCATTTGTATCACCAAATACCAGTGGTGATTGTAAACCTGTGTATGCTAGTTACTCAGACTCTAGTATTGTTCTGATCTTTTACTAGCAGATATTCTTTACTAGGTGCCTGTTCCCTACCTCACTCCCTCTTATCCCCTCTTTTTGATCATTTCATTATCCTTAAGGATGCTCAGCATCACTACCCTTTGCCTCTCCAACTCAGAGGTCCGGTGCTATTTTTTTCAGTTCTGGCCAATAGAGTACCACATACCAGCTTCCCTAACTGAGTTGTATTCACTAGAAATGATTTTGGATAACCGGGGTTTGCCAATTATACCCTCTGTGTAAAGATTTTGGCAGCTGTTTTTGTGATACTGAACAGTCAAACTTTTCCAGAGGGTGCTGGCATCTCTGACTATATATTTTCTGACTATTTTCACATTTTTTCCTCAATCTTATATTTAGCTTTGGTTAAATATGTTAGCACTGTGTAACATACGCTGTCAGACTCATAAGGAAGAGAAAAACTTAAAGGAAGATCTGCATTTACCTTTTTGAAGTAAGTTTATTCTTTTCAAGTGATAGCTGGTCACTGTTAACAGGTTTTAGATGTCTGGGAACCATCTGTTTAACTTTTAATCATCACTAGGCGCTCTGACTCCATTTTGACGGTTTTACAAATTAGTTTTTTATTCCTATCAGGTAATTTTGGATATACAGGATAAATCTGTCAGAATACCCATCATATAACTTCTTGGCATGCTTTTTGTATTTTCTGACCAGAAAGTCTCCAGCAAAACACTATTTTTGCCTTAATTTTTAACTCATATTAATTTTTGAGAAAGGTGTCCTCTGGGAACAAAGTGGAAACTCAAACCCTCAAGACACTGAAGTATTTCATCAGCAATGGTTAGTATAAGCTTCTGCGTCCCTGCGCACCAGGACTGGGAATTAGACCATAAGCATAATTTATGTAACTGAATAATCATGACTTACGGACCTTGGTGACCTGACTCAGACTTCAATGAACCAGGTACAAAAGGCACAGGACAGAACAATTTCCCTAACTCATACTTACTCTGCTTGTACTCTACTGAAAAGGTATTAATTAATTCACCACCTTGCTTGGAAGTTCAAGAGTCTAAAGTTAAAATGCTGTACATTTTCAACAATTTACCTTGTGCGTGTGCTCCCCAACTAATTGCAAACTTCCTCTGTTCAGACCACAGGCAGTTTTGGAGTGTTGCTGTGTATCTGGATGCTTCAGTTCCTTCCACATGAGAGAATTAAAACACTCAAATAATGGAGACTGAAAGACCCTCTACAGGTGGCACCACTCTAAGGACACTGTGATTAAAAATGGCCAAAGTGCTGTGACAGCCATGAATCCAGCTAATTGGACATGTCAATGTGTAATAAATTAATTCCAATACTCAGTACATAGGGAGCCTGGGCTCATGGTTTATACTTCAGACCTCCCTTATTTGGTATACTATTGTTGCTTATTGGAGTTTAAATAAATGACCCATAGGTTGCAGTAGTTTAGAATATCCCCTGGGGATGTTATCAGGCAAGCATGTGTCCCCTTTCTGGGCTTCCTGCTCCCTGTTCAGAGTTACTACAGGTACCTACACCTACTGCCTACATAACTACATGCCTAGTCCCCCAGAGGACAAGGGCACATGGTAAAAGATGTCAATGTTAAACCAGAAATCCATTTGATTATTGTAGCTCCAGCTGCATCAGATTCACAGGGTTAACAGTTCAATGGATGATCCCATTCTTTGACGTCCTTTGTGTAGATATGTGGCTCCGGATAAGTTTGGTAAACTTAGTTGTTCAAAATTACTAACTGCTTCTTTTAATGTAAAAGACTCACAGATGTCCCCAATGTCCTCCAAAACATGAACATTTGAAAATGAGTATTGATATGGCTGTGCAAATCCTAGTGAGTGATCTCTTGCTTGAAAAAATATCCTCAGATAACTTCCCCTGCTGTTGATGTTAAATACAAGATTTTCAAAGCAGCTAATTTGCCAGTGATTCACTGAGGAAAATTCTCATTATTAGTTAGCTGCAGAATAACTTTTCCTTTGAGACTTCTTCCCCAAGGATTTCTGCATCCTGCAGCTAGTGTCGCTTTCCAATAGCATATGAAGGTCAATCCTATTAGAAAGATTTTGTTTCATTCTGCTAGTTACGGTGGTACTTTTATAGGCTGACAATCAACTGACAATACTTTTTTGAGTAATGAAGACTTTCTTGGATATCTGGGTTCACATTTTTAATAAGGCAAGTAGATACTTTAGTGTTTATCCCAGTCAAAGACCAATCAAACCTGTTATGATAATCAACCTGCTTTGAAGCTATCAGATTTATCTACTTGGCTGATACAAGGATTTAAGCTTTTAGAACTATGTTTTGAAGAAGGTAAAGGACGGAAGAGTGGCCACCATCCATTTACCAGATTATTATCCTGTATGGAAACTAACTCTGTGTCCATTGAAAGGGATCTTTTGCATTCTTGCCTGAATCTAAACTTAGACTCAGCAATTAATTCAAAACGCAATAGAATCTCACTTAAAAACTCATGAGACTGATTAAATGACAGAAGTTGTAGGATGCAAGTGCCCTGTTTGCTAAAATAATCTCTGTTTATTGCACTTCAGATTGAGTCTAAAAGTAGTTTGTGAGGAGCAGAGAACCGGTGAGAACTGGGGCTATTTTCAGGGATTCTGGACAGATGGATGAAACTTTTGTGTATCCATGTCTGTCACTGAGCAGCTTTGCTGACACCAGTGTTTCCTGTGTCAGAAGCAAAGAAAGGAGTAATACAGGCCTATTACCTCCTCTCTTCCTGTTATCTCTCTAGGCAGACATTCCAACTCAGTGTTTCCCAAATTCTGCAGAACTTAACTAATTCAGAAACTAATATAAGTTTACAAACACTGCAAACAGATGAACAACTATTACAAGCATAAGCTTGGAAACAAAATTACAGTTACCATCTATTCCATGAAATAGTCCATGGATATGTTCTGCTCCTACAGTGAATATGCAGCCACCTACTCCAATCCCCCATGAGCAGACATAAGCAGGGACTCCAGATGTCACACCCTGTCAGCACTGTGAGTCAAAACTATGGAACTACTCAGCAGCATAAAATGATCAGCAGGAAGGTAAAACTTCAGTGAGCCAAGCTGAGGTAGGAAAGTCATTTAATCTGCCTTACTGAGACTTCACATAAATGAAACAAGGATCTTTTCCAGACAATTGTCTGTGATGTCTTATTTTTTAGGGCTGAATTTTTGTTGGTCTTTGGGCTGTATGATGCACAAGCCTCCATCCCTCTCAGACCGTTGAGCAGTATATACGCCAGCTGTGTGATGGTACCTTCATCATGAGCAAGTAATTCTGTAATAATTCCAAATAAATGAACACAAAATAACACTATATTTTAGAAAAACATCTAATGTCCATGTCCTCATTCAGAACAGCTACAGAAAAGGATTTTTTAGCTATCACGGAAGTGCAACTATTACTGGGTGAAACAATCATTGCTTTAAAGCATTAGAGCAGCATTACAAAACTGTCAACAAGAGGAAGCAAAAGAGATCTTTTATAGTTGACATTACTGGTAAATTTGTAGGCCCCCTTTAAGGACTGAAAGGCTGCTATAAGGCTCCTCGGAGTCTTCTCTTCTCCAGACTGAGTAACCCCAACTCTCTCAGCCTGTCTTCATAGGAGAGGTGCTCCATCCCTCTGATCATTTTTGTGGCCCTCCTCTGGACACACTCCAACAGGTCCATGTCCTTCTTGTGCTGAGGGCTCCAGAGCTGGATGCAGTACTCCAGGTGGGGTCTCACCAGAGCAGAGTAGAGGGGCAGAATCACCTCCCTCGACCTGCTGGCCACACTGCTTTTGATGCAGCCCAGGATACGGTTGGCTTTCTGGGCTGGAAGTGCACATTGTCGGCTCGTGTCCAGCTTCTCATCCACCAGTACCCCCAAGTCCTTCTCGGCGGGGCTGCTTTCATTCTCTTCAAGCCTCAGGCTGTACTGATAAAGGGCGTTACCCCAACCCAAATGCAGGACCTTGCATTTGGCCTTCTTAAACCTCATCATGTTCAAAAGGGCCCAATTCTCAAGCTTGTCCAGGTACCTCTGGATGGCATCCCATCCCTCAGGCAGGTCAACCACACCACTCAGTTTGGTGTCACGTGCAAACTTGCTGAGGATGCACTTGATCCCACTGTCTATGTCATTGATGAAGATACTAAACAGTACTGGTCCCAGTACAGACCCCTGAGGGACACCACTTGTCACCTATCTCCATCTGGACGTTGATCCGTTGACTGCAACCCTCTGGATGTGACCATCTAACCAATTCATAGAATCTTAGAATCATAGAATCATAGAATCTTCATGGTTGGAAAGGACCTTTGAGATCATCGAGTCCAACCATAAACACACACAAAAAAAAAAAAAAAAAAGCATCAAAAAAACCCAACCCCTACAATCTCTGCCACTAGAGCATGCCCTGAGGTGCCACATCTAGACGTTTCTTAAACACCTCTAGGGATGGTGACTCAACCACCTCCCTGGGCAGGCTGTTCCAGTGCCCGACCACTCTTTCAGTAAAGTAATTCTTCCTAACATCTAATCTAAACCTCCCCTGCCGCAACTTCAGACCGTTTCCTCTGGTCCTGTCATTATTCACCTGGGAGAAGAGGCCAACACCCACCTCTCTACAGCCTCCTTTCAGGTAGCTGTAGAGGGCAATGAGGTCTCCCCTCAGCCTCCTCTTCTCCAAGCTAAACATGCCCAGCTCCCTCAGCCTCTCCTCATGTGACCTGGTCTCCAGACCCCTCACCAGCCTGGTAGCTCTCCTCTGGACACGCTCCAGCACTTCAATGTCCCTCTTGTACAGAGGGGCCCAGAACTGAACACAGGACTCGAGGTGGGGCCTCACCAGTGCCGAGTACAGAGGTACGATGACTTCCCTACTCCTGCTGACCACACTATTCCTGATACAAGCCAGAATGCTGTTGGCCTTCTTGGCCACCTGGGCACACTGCTGGCTCATGTTAAGCTGGCCGTCCACCAGCACCCCCAGGTCCTTTTCTGCTGGGCAGCTTTCCAGCCACTCTTCCCCAAGCCTGTAGCGTTGCTTGGGGTTGTTGTGACCAAAATGCAGGACCCGGCATTTGGCCTTGTTGAACCTCATACAGTTGGCCTTGGCCCATCGATCCAGCCTGTCCAGGTCCCTCTGTAGAGCATTCCTACCCTTAAGCAGATCAACACTCCCATCTAGTTTGATGTCGTCTGCAAACTTACTGAGGGTGCATTCAATCCCCTCATCCAGATCAGTGATAAAGATATTAAACAAAACCGGCCCCAAAACTGAGCCCTGAGGGACACCACTGGTGACCGGCCGCCAAGAGGATTTCACCCCGTTAATCACAGAATCACAGAATCCATAGAACAGTCCACCCATCAAATCCATATCTCTCCAATTTAGAGAGAAGGATGTTATGGAGGGCTGTGTCAAAGGCCTTACTGAAGTCCCTGTAGATGATATCCATAGCTCTCCCCCTGTCCACTGATGTAGTCACTCCATCATAGAAAGCCACTAGGTTGATCAGGCAGGACTTGCCCTTGGTGAAGCCATGCTGGCTGTCTCAAATCACCACCCTGCCTCAAAGTGCCTTAGCACAGCTTCTAGGAGGATCTGTTCCATGATTTTCCTGGGCACAGAGGTGAGGCTGACAGGTTGGTAGTTCCCAGGGTTCTCCTTTCTACCCTTTTTAAAAATGGGTGCAATGTTTCTCTTTTTGCATTCACTGGGGACTTCACCTGACTGCCATGACTTTTCAAATACCATGGAGAATGGCTTGGCAACTACATCAGGCAGTTCCCTCAGGATTCTGGCCTGCATCTCATCAGGTCCCATACACTTCTCTATGTTCAAGTTCCTCAGGTGGTCACAAACCTGATCTTCTCTTACAGTCCCTCCCTCAGTCCCTCCCTTTCTCTCCATCCACTCGAGAGCTGTGGGAAGAGAGGTTGCTGGTAAAGACTGAGGCAAAAAAGTTATTGAGTACATCAGCCTTCTCCTTGTCCATTGTTACCAGTTTGCCAGTCTTGCTTATCAGGGGGAGTGCGCTTTCTTTGACCTTCCTTTTCTGGCTGACAGAATCACTAATTAAATATTTATTTCTATTGGTAATAAATGAAATTCTTTTTCCCCTAGTAGAATCTGTTTTGCCAGTGATGGTGACTAGTAAGAGATCTCCCTGTCTTTCTCTTGACCCAGGAGCTTTCTCATTCCTGTATCCCTGCTTTCTCCCCCTCATCCCACTGAGGGGGTGCGAGGGAGCACACAGGTGGAAGTTTGGCTGCTAACCAAGGGTAGCCCACTACAAATGGCAAAGACTCAGCCAGTTAATTTTCCAACACGTAGTCCTGACACACTTTATCTGAAAAGATGTTATCATGTACACGCCTGCAACAGGGCATTGGCACAGAACAACATCCTGTAGGTCAATAGAAAGCTTATTTGGTTCTGATTCCCTTTTTTGTACTGAGTTGGAAACAAGTCACACTAATTAAAACACTTGCTGAAGAAATTTTTGCTGTTTCTCAAACCATTCTGAACCTTTGGTGCATTCTGATATGCATGTCCTTGCCCTGTATCTATCACACAGACACAAGGTCCCCATGTTTACCAACTTTCTCTCCATCATCCCCCTCTGTCAGAATTGCGCACCTTGTACCAACCTTCTGCCCCACTAAGCCCATTCTCTTGTGAATAGATCAGCTGTTGGTCACAAGGTCTGTGAAGTATATTTTGAATATTGCTTTAGTAAAACCCTTATATAAGCACAAATGCTAATCAATACTTCAGCAAGAAGTTCATTATGTGTCCCACTTCTTTTTTTCCCTCCACATTTTATCCTAGTAGAAATAACCGTTGTACTTTTTATCTTATTGAACAAATCAAAAAATCACCCCAGCAGGTCTTATCCAAGTTATGGTGCTGCCTCCCAAGTTAGCAAGATCGCTTCCAAATGCACAAGGTGTTCCGTACTTGGATACTTAACTCTATAAATAGGAGGATTCTGTTCTTATAGATTCAGTTTTCTCATCCCTGACTCATACGTATGCTTACCTATAACCAAGATCTCTTGCTTTGTGCCTCCTTGCTAAGAAATTAGGTCTGTGAGTATCTGAGAGAAAGGATGAGAGAGTTTTAAAGTGCTTGATACTTGCCAAGGTCTAGGCATAAATTAAACTCTGTAATTTCAAAAAGAACTTAAATCCTATTGGAAGAAAAAATATTAGCACAATCTAACTTGTGTTGATATGCAGCCATGTAAATTCAAATAAAGAAATGAATAACAGTTTAAGCTATGATCTGAGGTATTCTCATTGGTTTCCTAGTCCCTTTAGAGACTATATTCGCAAAATGTAATGGGAGAAGCAGATTTCAGTAAATAATATCATTTATAGGTGATAATAACTTTAAGATCTGCTTTCTTGGAAGGTGCGCAATGTTTCCACTTCTTCTTTGATAAATGTAACTGCAGCTAAATTACTCCACAAATTCATATGCAGGAACCGCAGTCACTAATTGTAAGTTGAAAGCATCAGACACTCCACTAGCCCTAGCCTATTTCTGCACCAAGTAATAGGATTACTGAAAACTCTGTCCTTATGTATTGTGTTCAAGGAGAAAAGCCCTGAAAAATTCAAAGGCTTAATTTAGGCACCGTTAGAAATATATTGCAATTCTTGGACTATTCTATGCAGATCAGCAAAATGAGCTATTGAGCAGGGAGTAACAAACAGAGTATATAAAAAGAAAAGAAATTAGAATAGCCTTCACATTCATCTCACTATATGGCATGTACTTTTCATTACTGCTTATATACATTTTGGTTCATAAAATTCAACAGTAAAAGGTGCACATAAAACATATACAGCATTTTCAATTCAGGTTACTAGAATAGACTTCTTAATGGAGAGGTACTAATATGAGCTATTTCCTTCATGGATGTCCCTGAAATAAAATAGTTCATCAATCACTTCCAGCTACATTCGCAAGTTGAGCAAAAGTAATAGACTCTTAAAGGTCATTATATTGGTTGGTATAAACATGCCTGGTTCACTTGCTAACAAGATGCTTTAAGTTTCACCAAACTAGAGAGTTACTTTCTTTAAATAAGAGATTCTGGGCGGTCATCTATCCCACTATTTTCATGAATAGACGTTTACAAAACAGCCTGTTTAGACTGTAGCTTTTGTATTACTCCTAGCAAAAAGTAGGAAGGCTTCCTCAATTCTCATGTGCAAGAAAAAGCATACTTTTGTACATATACAAAATTTCCTTCCGCTCACTCTAAAGGATGTGAAGACTCAGTAAAAATCTATTTAACATGCTCTATGAAATAAGTCCATTTGAATGCTGAGGTCAAAGTCAAGTGACTTTAATAAATATTTAATCTTCAGCCTTTTTTTCTGAGCAGCAATCAACTATTCAGCTCAACTGCAGATAGTTATTCTCTCTTATCTAAAGATTGCCTAACGTGGTTTTTCTTCTTGCATTCCACACCTATATCATACAGGATAATTGATCCTATGAACAGTTAAATAACTACTGAAATTGATCTAACTTTCTCTCACAGGGAAAAAATTTTTCATTTTACATCATCCTATTTTCAGAATTTCTCTAAATCGAGATGAATATTTAAATATTTTTATTCTTTTGAAAAGCATGCTGAGAAATGAATGCTATAGAAATGCAAAACAACCTGAGCTCTCTGTTCCTTTTCCTGGGGACTGACTTTCTGTTTCAGCAGTTGTAAATCATGGCACAAAGTGGAGGGGGTTTTACTATTTTTTTATACATGGACATAGAATATTTGGTATGTATCTACATTTGCAATATTCATGTTTGTTCTGTGTGTTTTCAGATTACCTCTTAATAATAAGGGTATATGAGCAAATGTTCTACATATGATTCAAGTAAGGTCATCTAGTTTTTACATTTGCATTTTGCATGTGTAAAACATACATTTCGTACAACATACATTTTTAATTTGGTCCTTTGTCTGTGATGCGAAGAATATAATTGTTTTTTGAACAATGAATGGAGTAGGTTTACTGAAGCAAGGTAACGGTTCTGTCTTGCAATTATGATGGCTGGTGGTGTTTCTCACTGTCCTCTGATCCAGTTTGGTTTACTTTCTAAGACTCGATTTTTTTACTCATGGTTTCCTACTATCCTTAGCTGTCATAGATTTGCAGTGTGGTTTATAAAATGACAAATCTTGTAAAAATATTACTGTTACATTATGAAACTTTCACAGCTAACATCAGCTGACCTCAACTTATAATATGCTTATTTTCTTGATTTGCATGTACTCTGACTAGTCGCTGTTTACACAATCCTTTTTATTAAAATGTTAATAAACTCCATCTGTTGATATAAGAGAAGCAGCTTTTTATTCTCGGTACACATCACAACAGGAAGACTGCCTAGTGAGGGGAAAAGCAGTTGAAGCCATCCATCCCCCCTGGCTCTCCCTGGCTGGCTGGGGGCAGGAGAGGACCCATTCCCAGCAGAGGCCTCATACGAATGGTCTGTTCGGAGTGTTTGGGTGCTGCCTGAGTTCACAGCAGTTCTCCGTCTGGCTTAGGGAGAAGAAGCGAGCTCAAAGCCATCCTGCTTGTACCCATGTGGCAAGGCTGCAGTAGAGCCAGGTGTGTCAAACCGGGAGGGAGGGTGGGGTGCTTTAGGGCGAGTGTGCTGCTTACACGAACGGGCTCTGGCGGTAGGGATCTGAGGAAGAAAAACAATGGGCTCAGATAATTTATGAGCTTCAATATCTGTTGCTGGTGGCCCTGATCTTCTTCCTATGTGTCAGTAATGCACTTTCCCCTAGCTATAGCCTTGAAAGGGGGTGATGATGAGGAATACTTCCCTGTGCCTTCATTCCAAGATGAGGTTTCCATTGGCAAAAGTGCTAGATTCAATAAGGCAAGAGAGAGGGGAGGGCATGTGCGCAGACCCATCATTATCCTCCACCAAAGCATGCAAGCTATTCATGATATTTTTAGAGATGTAAATGCAGAAGACATCTGCCAGCGTTTCTGTCCAGCTTTTTGCAATGCAGAGTTGAGGGGTTTGGGGTGTGAGCATGTTCATGGTACCAAATGCCCAGGATATTTTTCCGTGCTATAAATATTCTCCTACTCTGCCTGCTGTCTTCCCATCCTTCTTGTCTTTCAGGACTGGACTGTGCCATGGTGCGTGCACAAGATTCCTCCACGGAAGGTGGAAGCCTTTTCAAAGACAATGTGTGAGCAAACAGCTCATCATGCAGAAATCACGCGTCATCACTGCCTGCACGTGTGAATGTCCCCAGGGAGTATGTGCAGTGTTGCTCAACTTGCTGGTCTAGTGTGCTTTGTGGAGAGGCTAGATTTGCCAGGAGGGGGTGTTGAGTGCATATAGTATCAAAAGTTTTCAGGAATTTTAATTATAGATACCCCACACCACATGATCACAATGTGGTGACATAAGGATATTTTCTTCCCCTGTAATTTTCCCCCTTTTTCATTTTTTCTTTTTTTAATTTTTCCTTTTTTTCTTTTTTTTTTTTTTTTTTTTAAATCTTATTGCTTGAATATAAAATTGGGTTGGTGTCCTCCTTTGGAAAACATGAGGATTCAAACAAGATGGCAGTAGAATTATAATTTGGCTCAAGTTCTTTCCAACAAAGTACTTCTGCAGACTTTGCTGTCTTTGCAACATCAAATCACAGTATTATAGACTCCCTAATACAGAGATAAATTCTTCAAGGAGTATGCAAACTTTATTCTTGAAACCTGATATTAAAAATAACTTATTCATGGTATAAAGCATAATTTTTATTTCTGATTGATTTATAAAATATAATCAGTAGCATTCAGCTTATACCTTAGGCTTTAGCCAACTTTTCTATCTGAAGATGATTTTAAACTGAATATTTTAATTAAGAAAGAACATTAACAACATTTAACATTAAACAAGTGTCAAACATATGAATTTTTTAGACAGAGAGAAGATTAGTAAAATAAAATGCAGAAAAGTATTGGTGGTATTTGTAGGACATGATACCTGATATATTAATGACAAAGCAGATATTCTGGGATTTGTTTCAAACCAAGAGGGTCAACAAGATATTAAAATTAGCAGGTTTGTGGAAATGAATTTAAATAGGATTCTGCATGGGTGAAATGATAGTACCTCAAAATATCTTGTATTCACTATCCATAAATGTAAAGGTTACAGAATTCTTCCTAATCAAAATGTAAGTTGGTTCTATTTTAGACATAAAGAGTTTCTGATGTAGGCAGATCACAAGATTCATTCCAATTATCATAGTTATGAAAGTTTGCCTTACTTTGGTTGTTTAGTCATAACACAAGAGAAGTTTCATCTGGACAGGCTATGAGGCAGCCTTTTTTACTGAGATAGAATTAAACAGAATTTCATCTTTCACCATCCACCTTCCTAAATGAAGACATCTGTTTGCCTGAAACACCATGATGAAACATGAGTTAAAGATTTCAAACATGTTCTGAAACCCTGGACTCTTCTTGATGGGACAGATGTTGTTAACCTTTAGAAAAAGAGGCAGAGAAAAAACTTGACTTCTCTTTGCTTCTCTGGTGTTCATATGCCCTTTTCATATGTTCACCATCCTTTTACAGGTGATCCAGCATGTATGTTATTCTGAATGACAACTCAAGCCATCGTACATGGTAAGATCTCAATGAAACAGTGTGAGCCTGTACATTACCCACGAGGAAGGTAGCACTGAGGCAACACAACATTCAGCTTTGCTTGCTTAGCTTCTAGCATTATCCCTGGCCATTGTGTGTATCTTGCCTCACCGATGCAATTATTTCATACTGTAGTTATGTTATAGAGTGGTCTGTGCAATCCTCCAGAACATTCACTAGCTGTATCTTCAACGAGAAGCTACATTTTTATGTCAAATGTTGCAATCAGTTCCTCTCATGTGGTTTCTTTTACTATAAATGCTAAGGTTAAATCTGATTTAGCACCTTCTAGATGTAAATAAGTGCTTCTATTGGCTTTTTGGACCTTTAAATCATGTGGATAGCTGCAGAGATTATTAGCACTATTATTTGGTGGATGGGGATGCAATTTACTCCCCCTTTTAGCAACATTTATCATCCTCTCCAAGTTGAAGATGTTTATTCAAATAGCACAAATAAAGAAAAACTAGAAAGATGAGTTATTAAAATAAGAAAGATTATCTCTATTTTCAGGAGACAGAAAATGAACATACTTCTTGAAATGGAACAAAAGAGCAAGATAACCCAGGTGGAGGAGGATTTAATTAAAACTTAAATGTTGGATGGAAAATTGAATGATTTCTTATTAACACGCAGTGAAGCTTATAGGTCAAATGCAGGATCTACTCTGGGTTAAAAAAAGATACTAGAACCTCAATTTGGTCAGGAAAGGAAACTATCTTGGTGGTACAGCAAGATGGAGATGAGATGGCCTTCCTAATACAGCTGCCAATAATACAGTTCACAACAAGGGAGATAATCAGCAGCTCTCTTTTGCTGCACCATACACTTCAAACTGAACACTTTTTTCACTTTGGCTCGTCAAACATTATTGTTAAAGTTCTAGTGGCTTTTGGGAAATCTTTGTGCAGTAAAAGATATTGGACAGGTGAGAAAAACCCTGAAATTAGTTTTACTAGGACAAGGGATTTACCATTGAGGAAACATTGCAAGTAAAGTACTCCCTTATTTTGGTTTTCCTTAGATAATTTTATAGAGGTCTGAGTAAGCGGTGATAAATGAAGTAAAGATATTTCAAAGAAATTAAAACCAAATCCGTCAACATTCAGTGACAGAAGTGGTCCCACTGATGTCTGACATCAGTTGTGTGAATAAGCACTTCAAATATATTAGTGTACAGAGTGCTGATGCATGGGACCCACTGAGAATAAAATAAGTGCACTTTATTTATACTTTGCTGTTGTATTAAAGGTAAGTACAATTGATTAGCATAAATAAAAAAAAAAACCAAACAGATTTCAGAAGAGAAAATGTTAGGATACTAACTGACAAATGTTTAAGATATAGATTTATTTAAAGACTTACTTTCTAAACACAAACAATCTAGTACTTCTGCTTTTTCCACATTTAGTGTCAAATCCTACTGTGTTTTCTTCTAGGTAATGCACATCGAGTCATGCCTCTCATTCTCTTATTCTTACTCTTCTTCAAGCGTGATTCGTTCCATAGATTAATTAGCTATCTTAAAATGGGATGAACCTCTTTTTGGAAGCGCCTATCCCTCCTACAGACACCAACAGTCGTGTTTAAGTAGCTATGGGTTGCTGGGATGAACATCAGTGATACAGTCGGGCATGTTTTCGAATTGTTTCTGTTGAATTAATATGTCAGTAAGGGCCCCACACTCCAAAAACCAGTGTATTAGGGGGCAATTTGTAGAACTGTTAATATCATTGCCTTTTCCTAGCATGTACAGACTTTGAAAGTCCATGTTGTCATGATTCCAGAGGAAGTGCTAGAATCCTGGGTGGACGTGTGCAATTAACTTTTATTAATGTTTTTTAATCTGTATAATTAAGTTTTATGAAGGCATGCTATGTGTGTGAGGAGGTATGACACTAAGTTCAGAAAATCTAAAATAACTCCACTGCCTTCTTATCTGATTGATAGCTTGCTACAAAATTCTTATTGTTGTGGCTTATACTATGAGAATGTAATATGTTCTCATCACCTTCAATTGGCCCTTCTGTTAGAGTCCAGAATTATAAAGGAAGCAATTTAGTGCTTGCTCTTTTCAAAGTGGTCCTTTGGGGCCAAAACACAAGAAAAGGAGAAAACAATTTGGTTAGAAAAGTCAAGATGAGAATGTATACAGTTCAAGTCTTGGATTCAAGGCATATTTACCTCAATTGTGTGTGTACACATTTAGATGACAGAAACAAATCCTGACCCTATTTGTCCTGGATTTCCTCCAGGCGTGAATTCCTCTTTGGTTTACAACACTGTTGAACATGATTCTAGCTGTTACCCCATGCTTCCTGCACTGTTTCTTTCACTGATTTAATCTCAAATTATGAATTTTTCAGGGTAGGGATTATCTTTCTGTTGTGCGTACTCCCTATGCTCCGGTACAATGGGTCCTTGAACTTTGCGTTACACTCCCAGCCAATACTTGAAAGCAGAGTACTCATAATGAATCTCTAAACTCCATTAAAAATGGAATTGTGTATAATGTCAAATCATTTAGCAATTTCTCTATGGATGAATTAAGCTAAATTCATGTACTTCTCAAAATATGCTAATGAATAACAAAACATGCTGATAACTTGAAAATGACTAAAGGGGTACAAATGCCAAAATGATACACTCTTTACTCATCAGCACAAGAAATTTGAGAAGTTATGTTGCTTCTGGGCTGACTTCTCTGCCATTACCTGCACTATGTCCCAGCCTACTCCAACTGTGAGCCCTGCAATGCCATCACCCTGGGAGCACTGCAAGACACCACCGGGCAGCTGGAAAGTGTTATGAGTCTGGGGAATGTCTTCACTGTGAAACGATAATGGGTGAAAAGGCTGTGATTAAAATGTAGCTAAGAGCTAGAAACAGATATTTAAACCCTATGTCCCTGCCGTGGTTTAGCCTCAGATGGCAACAAAGAACCACGTGCCGCTCGCTCGTGCCTTCCAAACACAGGAAGAATCGTAAGAAAAGGCAAGACTCTTGGGTTGAGACAAAGGCAGTTTAATAGAACAGCAAAGGGAACAGGCAAACAACAACAACAACAACAACAACAACAACAACAACAACAACAACAACAGCAACAGCAACAGCAACAGCAACACGGATACGGGAATATACAAACGCGATTACGGAACCGCCACTCCCCCGCCGCTCGCCGCTCACCGGCCGGACCGGGCTGCCCCAGCCCGCTTTTAAGCAGCAACTTCCTGCCCCCTCCCCCGGCAGCTCAGGGTGGGCGTGGCTCAAATGGCATGGAATACCAGGAAAAGTTAACCCTATCCCCACCGGAACCAGGACATTATCCACCCCTTATTCCATACCATCTATGCCATGCCCAGCAGGTTCCAATGAATTGCCACCACTTTCCCCTGTTATATATATATATATACACACACATATAATACCCTTAGTTTATGGGTCATCCCTCCAAAGTGTCCGTTGAGTTCTTTTAATCCACGGCTTTGGGCTCCATCTGTTAGAACAGTCTCTCAGGGCAGGTGAGATGCTGGGTGGTGCTGGTCTGTTGCATGCTGTATTTTTCGGAGCTTGTGACTGGTGTACCTGGTGTGGCTCATGCACGCAGTCTGTAGGCTGAAGATGTAGATCTTGAGGAAACTGCTGGGCGCCGGCTGCTGAGATCAGTTCTTATCCCATCATCCCTGTGCCTTACTTGTAGTACAACTGATAGCAATGAGGACATACAGTGACAGTGTTACTTAGCAATTAACAGCACACAATCTGATTCATTGGCTATTCTCGCCCAAAATCAGATCTCCATGAGGTACACATCGGACTTCCCCATCCTTCCGCATCACCCACCAAGTGCACCCAGGTCCTTGGGCAAAAGCAATCCCACGGATGGGTTTGCCTTTGCCTGAGGCAGGACTAACCCAGACTGTCTTCCCTAGCATATTCTTCATGTGCACTACGGGGACTTTATCCCCTTCTACAGTACGTGGAAGTTTTGATTGGGCAGGGCCAGCCCGATTGTTAGATCCCCTGGTGTTAACTAGCCAGGTAGCTTTTGCTAAATGTGTATCCCAGTGTTTTAAAGTCCCACCACCCATTGCTCTCAGTGTAGTTTTTAACAGTCCATTGTATCGTTCTATCTTCCCAGAGGCTGGGGCGTGATAGGGGATGTGATACACCCACTCGATACCATGCTCTTTGGCCCAGGTGTCTATGAGGCTGTTTCGGAAATGAGTCCCATTGTCCGACTCAATTCTCTCTGGGGTACCATGTCGCCACAGGACTTGCTTTTCAAGGCCCAGGATAGTGTTCCGGGCAGTGGCATGGGGCACAGGGTATGTTTCCAGCCATCCAGTGGTTGCTTCCACCATTGTGAGCACATAGCGCTTGCCTTGACGGGTTTGTGGCAGCGTGATATAATCAATCTGCCAGGCCTCCCCATATTTGTATTTCAGCCATCGCCCTCCATACCAAAGAGGCTTCAAACGCTTGGCTTGTTTGATCGCAGCGCATGTCTCACATTCATGGATGACCTGTGCAATAGTGTCCATGGTCAAGTCCACCCCTCGGTCACGAGCCCATCTATATGTCGCATCTCTCCCTTGATGGCCTGAGGAGTCATGGGCCCACCGAGCTATGAATAGTTCACCCTTATGTTGCCAGTCCAGATCCACCTGAGCCACTTCAATCCTAGCGGCCCGATCCACCTGCTGGTTGTTCTGATGTTCCTCCGTGGCCCGATTCTTTGGTACGTGGGCATCTACATGGCGTACTTTCACAACCAGATTCTCTATCCGGGCAGCAATATCTTGCCATAGGTCAGCAGCCCAGATGGGTTTGCCTCTGCGCTGCCAGTTGCCCTGCTTCCACTGCTGTAACCATCCCCACAGAGCATTTGCCACCATCCATGAGTCAGTGTAGAGATAAAGTACTGGCCATTTTTCTCGCTCAGCAATGTCCAAAGCCAGCTGAATAGCCTTCACCTCTGCAAACTGGCTCGATTCACCCTGTCCCTCACTGGCTTCTGCAACCCGTCGTGTAGGACTCCACACAGCAGCCTTCCACTTTCGATGCTTTCCCACAATACGGCAGGACCCATCAGTGAACAGGGCATATTTCTTCTCATTTTCTGGCAGTTTATTATATGGTGGGGCCTCTTCTGCATGCGTCACCTCCTCCTCTGGTGACATTCCGAAATCCTTGCCTTCTGGCCAGTCCATGATCACTTCCAGAATTCCCGGGCGACTGGGGTTTCCCATTCGAGTTCGCTGCGTGATCAGTGCAATCCACTTACTCCATGTAGCATCGGTTGCACGATGTGTGGTGGGGACCCTTTCTTTAAACATCCAACCCAGCACCGGCAGTCGAGGTGCTAAGAGGAGCTGTGCTTCTGTACCAACTACTTCCGAAGCAGCTCGAACCCCTTCATATGCTGCCAATATCTCTTTTTCTGTTGGAGTGTAGCGGGCTTCGGATCCTCTGTATCCCCGACTCCAAAACCCTAGGGGTCGACCTCGAGTCTCCCCTGGTGCTTTCTGCCAGAGGCTCCAGGTAGGGCCGTTCTCCCCGGCTGCGGTGTAGAGCACATTTTTAACATCTTGTCCTGCCCGGACTGGCCCCAGGGCCACTGCATGGACTATTTCCTGTTTGATTTGTTCAAAAGCTTGTCGTTGCTCAGGACCCCATTTAAAATCATTCTTCTTCCGGGTTACTTGATACAGAGGGCTTACAATTTGACTGTAATCTGGGATATGCATTCTCCAAAAACCCACAATACCTAAGAAAGCCTGTGTTTCCTTTTTACTAGTTGGTGGAGACATAGCTGCTATTTTGTTGATCACATCCATTGGAATCTGACGGCGTCCATCTTGCCATTTTATTCCTAAAAACTGGATCTCCTGCGCAGGTCCCTTGACCCTACTTCGCTTTATAGCAAAACCAGCATTCAGAAGGATTTGGACTATTTTACTCCCTTTCTCAAAAACTTCTTCTGCTGTGTTTCCCCATACAATGATGTCATCAATGTACTGCAGATGTTCTGGAGCTTCACCCTGTTCCAGTGCAGTCTGGATCAGTCCATGGCAAATGGTGGGGCTGTGTTTCCACCCCTGGGGCAGTCGATTCCAGGTGTATTGGATGCCCCTCCAAGTGAAAGCAAACTGTGGCCTGCACTCTGCTGCCAAAGGGATTGAGAAGAATGCATTCGCTATATCAGTCGTGGCATACCACTTGGCTGCCTTGGACTCCAGTTCGTACTGGAGTTCTAGCATGTCCGGCACAGCAGCACTCAGCGGTGGCGTGACTTCATTCAGACCACGATAGTCTACAGTTAGCCTCCACTCTCCATTAGATTTTCGCACCGGCCATATGGGACTGTTAAAGGGTGAGCGAGTCTTGCTGATCACTCCTTGAACCTCTAGTTGACGAATCAGCTCATGGATGGGAATCAGAGAGTCTCGGTTAGTGCGATACTGCCGCCGATGCACCGTTGTGGTAGCAATCAGCACCTGTTGTTCTTTGACCCTCAACAACCCCACAACAGAAGAATCCTCCGAGAGACCAGGCAAGGCAGACAACTGTTTAACTTCCTCTGTCTCCAAAGCAGCTATGCCAAAGGCCCAGCAGTACCCTTTTGGGTCCTTAAAATACCCTCTCCTGAGGTAATCTATACCAAGGATGCATGGAGCCTCTGGGCCAGTCACAATGGGATGCTTTTGCCACTCATTCCCAGTTAGGCTCACTTCTGCCTCCAGTACAGTCAACTCTTGGGATCCCCCTGTCACCCCAGAAATACAAATGGGTTCTGCCCCTCTATAGCTTGATGGTATTAAAGTACACTGCGCACCCGTGTCCACTAGAGCCTTATACTCCTGTGGGTCTGATGTGCCAGGCCATCGAATCCACACCGTCCAATAAACCCGGTTATCCCTTTCCTCCACCTGGCCGGAGGCAGGGCCCCCCTAATACTGGTCATAGTATCCATTACTCACTTCTTGCATAAATGACTTGGAAGTTCCTTCAAGAGGATCAGAAGCAAGATCAGGCCTTCTGCTTTGTCTGGGGAACGGCCCACTGGAAACTGGGGCGGCACTTTTCCTGGAGGGATCCCCTTTTGTGGTTGTCCTTCCTTGCAACTCCTGTACCCATGTCCGCAGGATCGAAGTAGGTTGTCCGTCCCACTTCCTCATGTCCTCTCCGTGGTCCCGCAGGTAGAACCACAGGGTGCCTCATGGTGTGTACCCTCTGTACTCTCTCTCTTGAGTGGGGAAATGCCTGCTTCTAATAGCTGAGATACTGGCCCGTGCAGGTGGGGAGTAGGACATATTCTCTTCAAGTTGCTGGACCTTCCGCGACAGTTTCTCCACAGCTGAGACAAGGGGGGAAGAGAGACTTTCTTCATATCGCCGGAGCCGGCCAGCTACCTCATCCACCGTTGGTCCCTCTTCACCTTTCCATTCCATTACTGCCAGGGAGTTGGCATATGACGATGGTGCGCTCCGTACAAACTTCCGCCACATGGGCCTTGTGCATCGCACCTCATCAGGGTCTGTGGGTAAGTCTGCATTGTCCAAGTCATAATAAATCATCTCCCGCACGGCTAATTCTCTCAGGTACTGGATACCTCTTTCCATGGTAGTCCACTTGCTTGGCTGACATACAACATCCTCGCTGAAGGGGTACCTCTCCCTCACGCCTAACAGGAGTCGTTTCCAGAGGCTGAGGGCTTGGGTCTTTTTCCCGATCGCCTTGTCAATGCCGCCTTCCCTAGACAGGGATCCCAGCTGCCTGGCCTCCCTACCCTCTAATTCCAGGCTACTGGCCCCATTATCCCAGCACCGGAGCAGCCAGGTGACAATGTGCTCGCCTGAAAGTCGGCTAAAATCTTTTCGCATATCCCGCAGCTCACTCAAGGATAGGGATCGAGTAATTATCTCTGGTTCTGCCTCTTCCTCCTGCTCTCGTGATGGCCCTGGTTCATCATCATCTCTTACTAAGCGAACTGATTTCTTTGTGTACTTCTTCTTCTGTATGGGGGCAACTGATACTGGCATGGGTTGGTTCCCTGGTTCAGTGGCAGTGGCTACCACGGGGGTTGCAGTAGCCGCAGTGTCTGTCGCAAGGATTGCAGTAGCCGCAGTGTCCGTCGCAAGGATTGCAGCAGCCGCAGGGGCCGCCGCAGGGGCTGCAGCAGCCGCAGGGGCCGCCGCAGGGGCCGCCGCAGGTCTGGTTTCCATCTCTTCCCCTTGAGGGTGCTGCATAATTCTGAGCAGTGCCTGGTAGATACTGGCCAGGGCCCAGCACAGCGCGGTGAGTTGTGCCTCTCTAGAATAGCCACAGCATTTTCCCTTCAAATATTCTACCACTTTATCAGGGTCCTGTAATTGTTCAGGGGTGAAGTCCCAGACCATTGGAGGTGAGTAGTTCTCTAGGTACCTGCCCATGCTCTCCCACATGCCATGCCACCCCTGACTATCCAGCCTCGGAGCAGATCTCCGGGTGGTAGTCTTAAATAGTCGCTTAACCCTAAACAAGACCTGGAACGTATTCAGGAGACATAGCACTAGGAACACGCTAGTTTGAGTATCCCAAGGATATTCAAAATTCTCAAAAGCTGTCATACCTGACCCGAAGGAGAAAAGGGAGGCAAAAGGGCTGGGGAAATTATTAACAAATTCTGAGAGACGGTGTCCAATGTACGGACAGGACAGCAAAACCGCATAAACACCCCAAAACAGCCATCTGAACAGTGATGTTATCATATCATAAACAGATATCGCACAGGACAGCAGAATGATAATCCTCATCCCTGTTCCAGACATGGTAAACAGCATCGCAGGGAGTACATAAGCCATATAGGAATTTATGTAACACAGCCATGAGAACAAACCAAGCAACATGATGACCAGTGACTACTTACCTAATAAAATAAATGCATACAAAAAAAAAAACCAAAACCGTTTTTTCCACGTTCTAGTTGGATTCTGTCGTTATCTCAACCCTTCGAGCCCCACGTTGGGCGCCAAAAAGGACTGCCGTGGTTTAGCCTCAGATGGCAACAAAGAACCACGTGCCGCTCGCTCGTGCCTTCCAAACACAGGAAGAATCGTAAGAAAAGGCAAGACTCTTGGGTTGAGACAAAGGCAGTTTAATAGAACAGCAAAGGGAACAGGCAAACAACAACAACAACAACAACAACAACAACAACAACAACAACACGGATACGGGAATATACAAACGCGATTACGGAACCGCCGCTCCCCCACCGCTCGCCGCTCGCCGGCCGGACCCAGGCCGCCCCAGCCCGCTTTTAAGCAGCAACTTCCTGCCCCCTCCCCCAGCAGCTCAGGGTGGGGGTGGCTCACATGGCATGGAATACCAGGAAAAGTTAACCCTATCCCCACCGGAACCAGGACAGTCCCCATCAAATTCTTAGCTTTGAGAAAAAATGAACCCATGACCTGAAGAAATTGTGAATTGCTAAGAGAAAAGATGCCTTAATATAATTCAGTTTGTTTCCTTTTTGTGGAAGTAAACACATCAGCTGTCTTTTTTTAAGAAATATTTTCACTCACTTACTTTTTAGTTATACACTCCAAAAATTAAATAGGAGCACGAGACACAAATAATACAATACCACAATACTGATAATCAAGGTGCAAAGCAAAAGGCAAGAGCCCTATTTTACTGCACAGAAGCAGGCCGCTGAAGGTCTGTAAAACCCAAATATGTGTGCTAGAGTCAAATTCTGAGATTAACAATATATCGTTTTAATAGAAACTAAGTTTTAACCATCTATTGGAATGCCAGGCAGCATATGCAGGAGACACTTTTGTCACTACTGCAAGAAAAAATATGTGTTTACTGACTGTTAAATTTCAATGCAAATAGCTATGCTAAAACTAATCAAAACTTATTCTAAAATCACTTGCTTAAACCAAGTCACAAATATGTAACCACATCAATGCGAATATTCGTTTTCTGCCTCAATTGATGAAGATGAGATTGCAAGAACAACCTTCATTAAGGGAAATAACCTGATATATCTTTGAGCCAGTGCACTGAAAATCTGTAAACAGTTAAACAGATTTTTCACACACTTCATTCAAAGTGGCAGGCTTCATTTTCATTTAAGGTATGTGCTACTACAATTCACTGCGGAGATGTGTGTTATGGGCAAGTGGTTATTTATTCCACTGCACAGTGACTACATCATAAATTCCAAAATGCAAGATTTTCTGATTATTTGAGGCAGGAGTGTGAAGATAAATTTCTGGTGTAGTTGCTCAGGAAATAGTTGAAAGAAAACTTCCTGTACTAATTACATGGCTACTTAAGGGTAACAACCAATGTATACTCATTTCTGACAATTTGATTGTTAATTATCCTAGCAATTTTCCACATAATATTATACATAAAATGTTTCTTGTGTTTACTAACATAGAAATTACTCTTCCATTTATCATAGCTGCACTTGTTTAAATTTGAATAGACTGCTTCTCTACAGGAGAATTGTAGCAATGGATTTGCTTTTATTATATTTTCATGCACCCACTGTTCTTAATTCCTCATTTCCACCATTTTATTTTTTTTCATTTCAGAGAAGGAGAAGATATTAAGAAGCGCATTTCTGTGAGTACAGAGAAATGTTCATTCTACTGCTGAAGATTGGGAATTCTGGAGAAGTACTCCATTTCTGAAGGCAAGGCATGAGACCGAAGATTATCATCTTTCTCCTTTCCTAATCTCCACCCTTACCTTTTGCTCTGCTTCTCTAAATACCTTCCTTCCTCCTGCTTCACAGCATCTATGTTCTTTCTATGACTTGTCCAATCCACACCTGCCACCAAGGAATGAGGAGGATTATTTTGCTGTGGTAGTGAGGATGCATGGGAGTCTATGCTGCCTTAGGGAGGTGGCTGTCATGGTATTCTTTCAGCATCACTGTTTCTATCTTTTTACTTTTAAGAAAGTTCTCTAGAGTTGCAGGAATGAACACAGCTTAGTGTTAGTCTGAGGGTCTTTAGGGAGTGTCTCAGTTTTCAAACTGTGTAATAACTTCTCTTGCAGTTCCCATATAGATCCAGAGGTGGAGGAGTGGTTGCCTCAGTACCTCACAGAGCTGAAGACATCCCTTCTTCTGTTGCTCAGTCTAGAGACAGTCTAGGATGACAGATTCCAGCCATGATTTTATCAGTGCCTGGATTTCAAGGAAATCTGACCTCCTTATACATCTTGAAGTTAAGGGTCCATGAGCATCTCTTATGGCAGATAAGATCTACGAGGCAGCAATCTGAAAAGCAATGTTTGCTTTTATTAATGAGGTTTAAATGACATTGGGGCTTCTCCCTATAGCTTAGTGATTATAGTGTGTTTTATTATCTCTGAGTCCTCATCAAAGAAAAGATGCAGTGAGGTGGGAGTTCATCTGAGCCGCAGATTGTACAATAAAAAAGTCTTTCCAGGCAAAGCTAAGTCAGCCTGTCCTCCCCTCAGCTGCACATGTTACTTCTCCAGCACAAAACACACTTTCTGTATCTACGTAACAGACTTATATATGTACAGCCCAACATTTCATAGGCAGAAATACCTATAGAAAACTAGGAATCAGGGCAAAAATGAAATGATGCTAAGCTTCATATAGTACACAGGGGATTTTTGGCATCTTCCTCTCTGAATTTTTACAGACATCCATTCTTTTTCTCTGTTTTTTTTAATTGATTTCTTAAATATTGAGAGAATCCGAAGGGAAAAATTATGCCAAAGTTGCCATTATTCTTTAAACATTTTCTGACACACACCCGAATGTTTGAAGTACATACCCAAATGTATAATTTACATTTTAACTTTCTCTATCAGTTATATTGTTGGAATACTTGTCATATGCATTTATGTTATTCCTACAGTATCTGTGCCCTTCATAATCTATAATGTAAATACAAAAATTCCTGGTGGCAGGGAAGTAGTATCAGTACTACTTTATGTAAGGAAGTAGCAGTAGTAGTAGCAGCAGCAGCAGCAACAGTGGTAGCAGTAGGAGTAATAGTACTGTATTAGTAGTATTGTATCGTACAGTAGGAGCTTTGTATAGTACATTGTATAGCATAGTATAGTAGTAGTACTAGCATTTTATGTGTGGCTGGGCAGACATATAGTAAAGACATGAATTCTGTAAATATTGAAGTACATACTGAGGTAACTAGGCATCTAGAGGGCTTTTCAGATTGGAAATTATTTGAGTTTTTGAGTATTTTCTTATTCACATCTTTAACCATCTATTTAGTTTTACTGTTCCCACAACAAAAGTTCAAAAGGCTTTCTTTACATTGCATTCAAATGTTTTGAACAGCTCTGGCAGCTGCATAATTCTTGCTCCAAATTCCAGATGAAAAAGGCAAACCCATGGTCAAACTCTGCAGAAACTATTGCAGGTTGTGCAAATCTTTGCAAATTGTTCAAATTTCTTAACTTAAGCCCATAATGTTGATTAGATGTTGACTACATGCAGCCATGACACTCAAATGCAGTACAGAATTTTCTTTACCTATGTTCAAATCCCGAGCTGGTGAAGTCTACAACTCTCTAACCATACCCTTGTCCACATTAAAGATGTAATATAAATCCTTTTCAGCAGGCAATGCCCACTCTATTTGTTGCTAGTTTTATGACCTCATTGTATTAAAATAATCTTTGTCCTGCTATGAAGGGACAAGAGGGATAACAGACCCATAGAGGGATAACAGTCCGTATAGCAGGATGGCTGTGGTGAAGGGTATGACAAAAACAAAATTCTTCATTTCCACAGCTCAGAAAGACTGCCTGATTCTCACTGTGGCCTTGTGCTTCCTAACTAAAACAGTGAAATAATATAATAACTCTCCTGAATACATTCTTTCATCTGTCAATCTCAGAATCTTTTAGAAATATTAGTTAATGAAATCTTATAATATCTGAAATGGTAGGTTTTGGTAAGGGGAGACAATAAGTAGAAATGTCACATTATAATATAGTTTATACAGGAATTTTTGTTAGCTTTTAAATCCACAATTTACAAAAAATATTTACGTTTTATGTCACACACATATATTAAGGTCTATTTTCCTGTTATTATGCATGCAGTAATATTGTATTAATAATAATTTAAAAAACCCAAATCTGCTTTATTTCAGAATAAATTTAGAAATGGCTAAGAACTGAAATATAGATTTCTTCAAATATCCACGACTAAGCAAAACCATGATTTTCTGCAGCTGTCGACACTGCTGGGAACCATAGTAGGAAGTAGGTAGTATAGGTAAGAGGTACTTCGATTTTAAGACAACCCCACATCTGCAAATTGGCATTATCCAGTGCTTACTGGATGATTTATGGAGTAAGAAATTGTGCCCTCCAGGATCTTTTTAGATGTTGTGTGCTTGTTAGAAGACCAGGCAGGGAAGTATTCCAGTGTCCCTACATTTCTAGATTAGGATGGAGGTTAGTTCAAGGGTAGTTGTGGTGCTCAGGGTAGTTATGGTGCCTCATCTGAGTCCTTATCTCTTAAATTGATGGATTCTTTTTGTCAACCAGAGCCCCACTAACTGCCATTACTGATTTGCACTGAAACAAAACACACCAAATAGTATTGCTTATGCAATTTGCAGACTTCTCTTTAATTAGTTTTACATGTTTCTCAAATTAAAATATCTCAGGCTTTCAGAAATTCCTTAAGCATGAAGGATGTACTTCAGCCTGTTAGAAAAGAGACCTCAGAAACATTTTTCATACAGTTTTTGTTTCTCAATGGCTCAGGTTGAAAGAACAAAACAAAAGGCTAGGTTTTACTTAACTGTGAAGAAGATGCTTTGAGGACATTACGTAGAGCCTTCATTCCTCAATATTTTATGAACATATAAGAGTGTCTAAGAGGGAAAATATTTGATGAAAGTCAAAACAAGAACATAGGGCTAGATAAAGAGACTTTGGCACTGAAAGCAAAATTGGCAGTGCCTGGAAAGAAAGCCCTCTCTTCTCTATGGAAGCAGTCCTGGATTGAATGAAGACAGAACGTTTCCCAAAATGGTGTACAACGGTTACACGCTATCCCTGTCTCCTGCCAAAGGTTGACATGAGCCTGTGGGAAGGAATGAAATGGAGCTTCTATTCAGCCAGCCACCAGCATGAACCAGCTTGCCAGTCTTCAATAAGGTGGGCTACCAGTCTGCCTGGTCTACACGTATCAGCAGAGTTGTGCCTCCTATACAATCAGTCAGCTGCTGCACACTTGCTAAGGGACTTTTAAAAAGCTCAGTTCAGCTCAGAATGAATATTGATAAATGACTACAGGAAATGGTGGTCTGCCAAAATCAAGCATCTACATGTATCTTTTCCAGAATGCTGTGGTATGTAATAGCGTAGCCCTTTTCTTTAAATATTAGGCCACCGAGTAGGTGGAAATTATTTTTTTCTATTGAAGTGATTTTTGAAGTGAGTTGCCATATAAGTAGCTTTTCTACTAACAGTGTTGCCCAGTGCAGTGGAATGAAAATGGTAGTGAAGGGGAACGTTTTTCACAGTATACTCCAAGTCAACCTATTCTGACATGACGGCAAGAGCACGTAGTGATTTGAGAGTGAAGCTGTCTCAGACTTCAGGCTTTGAACTGTAGGAAAGAATGCCTTCTTTGAGTCTTATCACTATCTATTCATCTCTCTCAGCTATGTTTTTTTGAGATACTGTGAATTCAGTTTGTTCTTCTCCTGTGAGCTGTGTTAAATAAACTCTACAGGTTTACTGTCACAGTGTATTTAAAGATATGCTATAGGTTTCATTTTAACCCTAATCTACTAAGATATTTGTTTTACATGTTTCCTTGAAAAACACCGGGGAGTCATGATCATGGAACAAGGCAGTAACAAAACTTAAATCCTCTAACTAGGTCTTCTTTCTCCCCGAAGGAGGTACTGAACTGAATGCTTCTTGTCTTTGACCATACGAATTCCACATTCATCATTCACTGAATTTCACTCATTATCCCTATGAGTGACTATTGCTCAAATGTGAAAAGATAGAAAAAAAAGAGCAAGTGTTACTTTTCTAGTCACACTTAGGGTCTGGTTATTGTTTTATAAGGTTGATTTGCATAATTGTGCTTTTTAAGTTCTGATCAATGTAATGCTAAGCTTCTATTTCATGCATAAAATATGATCAATGAAAATGATGATGACTTTTTCATCCTAAGAAGAAAAATATTTTCAGGGCACTCAAAGTCTTCATGATTAGTCAGTAGTCTTACCAATTTAAAAAGATTGAAAATTTCCAATCACATGAGTAAAAATCACCAAACTGTTAGTACAAATAAGATTCTTGAAAAGAATTTACTATAATAGTCATGTATATGTAGCATATGAACGTTCTGTGCTAATTTGCAAGGTGCGTGACAATGACTCATACTCACATTCACACATGTACTGAAAGGTAAATTTTGGCCCTTGTCATCCTTCCCACCAAACTCCCCCATTTCCTGCCACTGCTCCTACACTCCGCTCAGACAAAAAAGCTCCCTTCCCTTCCCTTCCCTTCCCTTCCCTTCCCTTCCCTTCCCTTCCCTTCCCTTCCCTTCCCTTCCCTTCCCTTCCCTTCCCTTCCCTTCCCTTCCCTTCCCTTCCCTTCCCTTCCCCTCCCTCTTTTCCAAAACATGCCCATTTCCATATCTCTTGCATCGCTCTGATTACAAATTCTCAGTGGTCAACAGCATCTATCATAACCACAAGGTTAAATTCTCCTTCTCCTCTCCCAGCTTTCCCACCTTTCCCGACTTTTCACCACTTTCATCCTATTGTCCCAAGCCCACAAGGTACAGCTTTAGCAGCAACCTGTTCTCCCAGGACCCAGTCTGCCAGACAGGCAAACAATAAAAAGCTTCTCACAATACAAAAGCAAAATGTAAAGCTACCTTGGACTTGTAGACATCTTGTTCTCCCCTCCACGGTATGATATCAAAACGTTATATCTACTTTCATCCCTGATCTTTTTGACAGCTTTCACCCACAGAGGTAGGCATGTAGGGAAGGGAGCCAACTTGATGGGACAAGACCTCTTGAGCTGGCAGGGACCTGTGCCTGCAGTGCCAGCCAGGACACCTGCTTAGGCAGGAAGGAATATGTCCAGTGATTCTGAGTGAGTTCTGACTTCTTTTTTACCTGCTCAGGTCTTTCTAGAATCCCAGAGCATTTTACATTGTGAAAACTTAGTCGGCTAAGTAGCCTAAGCATTGAATCATAGATCAAACTTGTCAAGTTCAGTTCCATTTAGATGAGTAAGTAAGCATCGATTGTGGATCACAATATATAATAAATGATAAAAGCAAAGTAAACACTTTAAATCTCCACAATTCTTTCAGCAGAAGAATTAAGGATTCATTAATGGCAGTGAGTCACCTTTTAATAAAATCTATCAACAGAACGTGAAAAAAGCCCCCGTGGTTGTCATGGTATTTAATATAAAATACATGGGAAGATAAATGCCTGATTTTTAATGAATAGATCCCACTCTGTAAAGGCAGATATTTAGGCTCTAAAGCCTTGTAACGCACACAGCAAATTGTCTGGATCCAGGGCTTTGCTGCCGGAATTATAATTAGCCTGTCTGCAGCTCCATCTGTAGAAAGATTCCTTGTCAGTGCGTGAAGAGATTCTGCTGTGGCACCAAAGAAATTTCATAAGTAACAGTAGGAATGACAGTCACAATATGGAAATCTTTTTACAAACAAGACCACTGAAAAAAAATCAAAAGAAAACAGATGCTAATCCTTAAGGAAAGTCTTAAAATATAAAATGCATAATAGCTCAGAACATAAAAAACATAACTGTGAGACAGATATTTGCTTGGTCAGGAATAAGTGTCAGGATCTCCCTAGAAGTCCAGTGAAAATTTCTTCCTCACTCACCTGGCATACAGTGAGTTGTCTCTGTGACAACCAGCAAAGCAGCCCATCAGTAACTGGGAAGCTGTCCCTATTTAGTGCATTTCCATTCCTTCAGTTGGTACTCCTAAGAATCTTACTCAGGACTCTTGCTTTAAGGAGTGGGAAAGTTCACCTAAATCCTGTTGCCTATTTTATTTGCCTCTTCGTTTCAACTGTAAATATTCTTTTTCATTACCTGAATTACATATTACTCATAAAGGAACCTGTTACAGCCACACAATGCTTTGCGGGGTGAATGATTGCATCCTGGCACAAAGTAGGTATTCCTGAGTCTTGTTAATGTGAGCAGACACCAAGATCTTGCAGAAATGGAGAGGATCTCAGATTGCCCATGCCACAGGACACTCATTCTTCTTTGTCTGCCAAAGACTTCAGAATAATGCTTAAGAATAAATGTGTATCTGGACAGGTTTGGTTAGAAGTGATGTAACAGGACTAAATTTGGCCAAAGCCAACTTTGTCATATAATTTTTGGGTAAGTAAGCAATGAAAAGTTAAATATTTCCACCTGTAAGGGCAATGTTTCATTAGAACTCTAAACAAATACTAAGAGACCGGTTTGTTAAGCAGGAAAAGATCAGATTCAGTGGGTAATTTAGATCAAAATAGAGAACTTGGAATCTATTACTTCATCTTTACTGTTTTCTGCATCAGGAATTTATTTTAAACTTAACCTGTTCATCTCAGTTTATTCCAGAGGATTCCTGTTGTCCCTCCAGAAAGTTTGTCTGGGAGTCAGACCGCAGCCCTACGACCAGGCAGATGCATAGCCTTGCTCTCTGCTCTGTTTCTCTGATCAATGATTTCTTCTCTCTCTGCACTGGGATGCGGCACCAAGCTCAATAGACTACAAGTAATAGGAATAAGAACAGGAACTGGAAGACTGACTGATTTCAGGATCATTACTTGTAAAGTGCCTGAGTATAAGCACTAGAATACAAAAGAGAAAGAATTAAGAGGATTCTACTAACTCTTTATCATATTGTAACACAAGAAAAACTGTGTGACAGTTAATATGGTGATTATTTTAAGATTTTGTAAAACTAGAAAGTGTATGCTTTGATTAGTTATATTGAACTGCATGTTCATTTAGGTTACATGACATACAAAGGAAAAAAGACAGTACCCATATTGATTTTCAAGATCTGTGCTCAACAAAAAATTCTTGAATGCACAGAAAAAGCTGAAACAGCTAACAGCTTCCCTCTTACTCCTTTGTCTTTTCTCAGCAGAAATTTGATCATTTGCTTGAACTTCTTCAACCAGCTTCCCCAGGTAGCTCTCAGAGATAAGTGAGAAAAAAAAAATATAAGGGAAGGAACAATAAGCCATCTGGCATTTGGTTTCAGTATTTGTGTGTTTGAGACGTACGCATGTAGTATCCACACTAATGGTAGAGGAGTAACAAATCTGCCGTGTTGCAGTTACCCTTACCAGCTTTCATCACAGACAAGCAGAAAGTGTCACTCCATTACATGTTTGTCACCTGTTCTAATATCGCTACAAGGGGACAATTCTAGAAAGCAGTGTTTCAGTAAAAATATAAATTGGGTCGTGTTAAGACATATCTGGATTTTAGGCGTGGGTTTCCACTAAATTTGATCATAAAAAATTAAATGCTGCTTATAGTCAGAAGTTAACAGCACTATTTGATGACCACCCTAACTTACAGTTTATTCTTTCAGAAGGCAGCCTAAAACCTGTCGTTTAATAAAGTTTCGGGGCCACAAGATAAACATCTGGTGCCCAAAGAAAATGTTGCCATAATAATACTGCAGTTGAATTTACATGCATAAATGAACAGATGTACACTTGTAGTCAACAGTTTACATCGATGCTATTTCTTTCCTCTCATTTGACAAAAAGTATTAAGAAGGAAGTTTCTCTGTATTATACCTTATTTCAGACAGTCGTCAATTTTCTGCAATTTGAGTACAAGCTGAGGACATCATTAGCGAGGACCTGATGTTAAAGTAGTTAAACTAATATTAGCATTTTATTCTGAACAGCTGGTGTTTGCTGAGCCAAATCATTTTATGGAACCTCTATTAAGTACTATGTTTGCTGTTCTGAAATTCTGTATGTTTTAGACCATATTCTGGGCTCTGTTTGACCCTTTTTTTTTTTTTTTTTCTGACCTTACTAGTATTATTACTGATACTGCCACTATTAAGTGCAGTTCATGGTCACATGTTTTAAAAAATTGGCAGGCCAGTCATAATTGTTTTAATTCTTGAGCTAGGAATAACTGAGTGTCTTTCTCTGCATTCTGATTAAATTTTGTAGGGCTTTATTTAAACATTTTAGTCACAAGCTTACTTAGACAGTAACTGTTAAAAAAATATGCCCAACACTGTACCTACTAAAAACTTGATAATCTCTCTCAGCAGTCCTGACCTTGTCTCACCAAAAGTGCTGTTAGTGGCTTGTGATTTAAGGAGAAAGATACTGGACAATAAAAGATTTATTTAGTCTGTCATTTTCTGAAAATAAATGCGGTTTCAAAATCTTCAAAGAAAATTTAATACACCTTTAAATTTTGTGTGGCAAGGACTTGCTATGAAAACAACTATGTTCTTCCATCACTATCTCTTACTTTAATCTTTTTATTTTTATCAGCAGCAAAAAAAAAAAGAAAGAAAATTCATGAATCAGCAAATACATTTACATGCCTAAGCTAAGTTGCCATACCATTCTGTTGCTGTATATATTTGCCTCCCATCTGCTCTCTGATCTCTGTCAATTTTTTATAGAAGAGCCATATGTCTCAGGGCCTTCTTTGAAGCATCCAGCTTGTTTTTGCATGCTGACATATCAGTTATCACACTTAAAATAAGCAAAAGAGACCTGAGCTCTGATGATTAGAGTAGCTGTGAATACTAAGAAATTAACAACTTATGACCTATGAAAAGAGACTAATACAACTTTTCCATCTCTGATGATAATTCCTAATGCGTAACCTAAAAATGACATAATAATCTCCTTTCATCACTATGTAAAGTTTGTGACCAGAACTGTGATGTTTGCATTTCCTGGCTTCTGAGTTCCTGATTGTAATTTCATGGTTCATGGTTCTCTACTCAACAAACCATGGGGACATGCATTACTACTCCGATTTCAGTGGAAGCTTTGGGAGAGAGAGGTGGGTCCAGGTTTAGTCTTCTAACGTTGGAACAATATTACACTCTATCCACGTGCCATAACAGCATTCTCTTCTAGTTTTTTTTTATTTTTCAGATTCTTTTCATTACTTGTTTTTCTGAGGGTTTCTTATGTTTGAGAAGCCCACAACAATTTATTGTCATTTAGACAATTATTCTATCACCTGATGACCCTTCCCCACCCAGGAAGGGGAATCAGGGAAAACAAGGGAACAGGAGGGTCGAAATATATACAGATTTAATAGGATAAGACTACATAATTAACAATAATACTAAAGAATCAGTATTGATCACAATACCGATATAAAATATACAAGGATTATATTCAGACAATTCTATCAGTAGGAAGCTGTGCACTCCCAGCAGTGGACAGCAAATGTCAGACGCTGCGAGTGCTATGACTTCGGGAGGAAGGAAAGGCCTCAGGGTTCCAGCACAGGGACAAGAAGGTCTCTGGATCACCGTCACCAAGGGAGAGGAACTCTGCAGCAAACTTTCTCATTTATATTGAATGTGATGTGCATGATATGAAATAATCCTGTTGGCCAGCTTGGGTCAAGTGCCCGGGTCCTCATCCTCATCCTTGCGCCTGACTAGGCTCGAAAACACTGAGACCTTGAAACCCACATACCATAGCTGGCTACAAAGCAAATATTTTCACAAATTCAGACACTAGAGTCTTCTAAAAGTGCAGTTTTCCCAAGCATTAGAAGAGAAATTAGTCCTGCATCACTCAAACCAGGACAGTATGTTTTACTTCTGTTTGGGGGATTCTATTCCTTTCCTCTACTAGAGGGTTTATTTGATTATCTTTTTCTTTGTTGCCTTTATTTTCCTTCTCCTTCCTCTTTCCGTCTTAGCTCTCTCTAGTGCTCTTGATATTGACCACTGTCCACTGTACTAAATAAAAGCAGAAAGTTATGTTCAGCCAGTAAAACTGGTTATCAGTCAAGTGCCCTGTTTATTGTGTATAATTACACTCTTGAAGAAGCTACCAGAATATTTGTGAAGTCTGAACAGCCATCCGCATGCAGTAGCACAACTGTGGCAAACAACTGACTAGTTCTACTCACCCAAAGCTATGAATACCTCTGAACGACAACCCAGAAGAACTCACCTCCCCACATTTTTATATCAGGATTTAACTGGTTTTTGAAAATCATTCATCAGGAGTATCGCGTCAACTGGCAACTACTATGGTAAACTTTCACCCATTTCCTTTTGACAATTTGCAGTGTGCTGCTATGGGTAAATCAAGCTTCTTACTAGAATATCTTTCTTTGAAGACCAAAGCAAAACAAGAAACTCGAACCTAAAAAAAGCTCTATTTGTTACTGGTTTCACTCATGCGATTATGTATCTCATTTACTCTGTAGAAATTTCTTTGTGTGTTGCTGGATTATATCTATTTTTTCCCCAGAATCAGTGCCTCTATAAACAAGAAATACATTTAAATCCTCCCAGCCTTTTGACTGAGGCTATAGTTTTATTTAGCTTTAGTTTGCACAGAAGGAAAGATCTACTGGTGTAGAAACTTAAATCTAAAGATCAGCACAAAGATGATAGATGAGCAAAGATGGTAGATACATAAATAAGGTTATTTAGAGAAAAAGTTTAAATAAAGGAAGAGAATGGAGGACATGACCTATGGGGCATCCACAGGAAGCAGAGACATGGAAGGGCTTCTAAAGGATATGTCAAAGGAATGATTAGACAGGCAGAAAGAGAGACACAGGTGAGATCAGTCACAGAAGCAAAGACAGAAAAAGATTTCAAACAAAATGAAAGGCAGTGTAGAGGTCAAAGATGACGAAGATATATTGGAGAATTCTGAGATTTTGCTAAAGTGTCACTTAAGATTTTGGCAGAAGTAGTACCCTTGGAATGTAAAGGAGAAACTGAGTATAAATACATCGGGAAATCCAGGCTGCAGCAGTAAATGCTGTGTTTAATGAGCTTGAAGTAAAAGGGAGGAACAAGATAGGGCAATAAATGAGGAGAAAATTTAAGATAAAGGTGGGATATTTTTCAAAGAATAAAGACTGTCCTTTTGTACTGTGAAGTAAAAGATCCAGCAAGTAGTGAGAAGTTGTGTGGAAAATACAAGGGTAAGAGTGGTGTAGAAGAGTTTCAGACATGAATAGAGGTCACAAGAACAAGAGCAAAACTGAGCGAGAACTGGTAGAAAATATGCAGATCAGCAGCAAGAAAGAAGGAGAACTGAATTTCAGGAAGAAAGCGAGGGAAAGGAAGGCGAGAAGAAAGCCATGCTGCATTTCAACAATGTCATCTTGCAAGAAACTGGAGGGGTGTCATATGGGAGAGAGGAAAAGAGAAACGGAGGGAGCGAGGGAGGGAGGGAGAAGGCAGAGGAGGCTTTGAAGCCTGAGCCAATGGTAGGAAAAATGAGATGGGACTATGGAGATCTAAAGTAGCTGGAAATAGTTATTTAGCTAGACAGATGGTCAAGTGAACAGAAAGAGCAGGTTTGTAGTGAAAAGAGACTGACTTCATAAGTACCTCAGAAAATATTCCACTGTGTGGGGCGAAGTGGGAAACACAGATTCAGAGACATGAGAAAATGGTAGTGGTTGAATGAAGTGGTGGAAAGTCTGATCAAGAACCGGTGTGAGGACGGGAGAGAAAATAAAGGAGAAGAGAAAGATGCTAAACTCAAAAGCAAGCTCAGAGCTCATCAGAGGTTGTGAGAGAAGGCTATTCCATGACAGGAAAGAAACAGTCTCAGTGACAGCCACAAGCCAGTGGGAAGTCAGTGTAATGAGACTGTGGGCATTTTTTAAATTTTAGAACAGGACTGTTGGATTACATCTGGAAATTTTATCCCTCTGGGAAAATGATCCTTCTGCAGAAATTTGTCCATCTTCTACATGAAATTCACATATTACTTTTTTTATCTTTTCAAAATTACCAGAGAACTTGCATGGTTCCCTAAAAAAAAAAAGGTGTGTAAATCTGTATGGCATTCCTCAAAAGGTTGTTTGGGTTTTTTTCCCAGTTAATGCTTCAAGCTTATGAGGAAGATCAACATACAAGAAAGCTGACTGTGTACGTGCTTTCTCTCAGGTCCTCATTGCTGTAAGCTTTTTCTGCCGTTGTTCTTTCTGCGCAGATATGTATAACTGAATTCTCCCAAGTTATTTTGCCATGTTTAGCTTTCCTCTCATTTATTTAAATTCCTTGGTCAATTTATTAGGTATTCCCAAGAATGGTCATGCCACAGCATTCAAATTTGCTTTATTCAACCCACCTCTGCAAAGCACTGATAATTTTCTCCTACTGTTTTTTAAAATAGCAAGTGACAAGTCTTCCATTATTCTTTGACTTCTACACAGGCATTTAGAATATCCACTGGCAGAAATTATCACCAGCTCTACAGCTGGTTTTGTCCTGAGGAAACACAAAGCTGTAGCACTGCTAAATAGTGCCTTTTTACCTTATGTTTCACCCTGACCTCATATTGAATTAATAGAATCTTCACCTCTGTAAGGGAAGAAGAGTTGGTCAGTGCCACAGAGGTAGCGTATGTTTTCAAAATGGTAGAGAACAGATCAATTCCCATTGCTTTGATGAAATTCATTTTCAAAAAGCTTTGTGGCTTCTAATGACAAAATCCATATGCTGTAAAACTGAGCACTACAAAATCACCATACATGTAAAATTTGAACAATTTGAAACAGATCAAAATTAGGGTAAATCTGAATATTCAAACCAGAATAACTATACTATAAATTACTCATACATAACCTTGCATTTCAACAGTGACCTTGGTCCTAATCAAGAATTTAGGGAAAAAAAAAAAACAACTCTGGAGAGGTTTTTAAATGCACGCCTCATCAAGTTATCATAATTAAATCATCATTTTCATCAAGCAGTAAAATGTGACCAAATTACCATGCAAAACTATTAATCACAGCACATATACATTTCAATTGCAAACAGTTTAGGATGCATTTATAAAAGTCTTCCTAAGATAATCATGAGCTAAAATTATGTTAATGTTTTGCCATTGGAGGAGGAGCTAAAGGTATCGTAAAAAGTTCATTATTAAAAACATTAAATCCCCAATCCTGAAAATTATTGATATGAATAATGGATTAATTTTTATATATGATTATAGGATTATTGCATCAGGGATTAATAGACTGGAAAAGTTAAGTATGTTCTTTATATGCCCAATTTTATGTACACTGTACTTAAAGTTAGCTTCAAAGACAGACAGAAATCACTAGCCCCAAGTTTAAGTCCTCTCTACTTAAAATTTACACATCCTTAAAAAGGTGTGGTTACTTTATCATAGAAATCAGAGGTGTATTAATGCACAGCATCTGAATGTGCATGCATAGTATACGTCATGTGAAGTCATCTTATTTTATTACATGAACACTTTAACTATTATAGAAAATGAAACCATGTAATGTAGAGAATATAACTGAGATAGCTTTAAGACTCACATATTCTGCAGCAAGGATGCAGTGTGCTGAACAAAATTAATCTCTGTTGAAAAATGTTTTGACAAGAAAAGAAACAGAAATTATTAAATTATTTGTTTCAAATTCATCACTCCAATCTTTTGACCCTCTTTGAAGAAAACGTCTCATATGATTTGCCACAACTCTGTACTGTGTGGGTATTTTCCAGTTTTCTTCATATTAGGTTACATGTTTTTTATGCTGATATTGTCATGAGTGGTGAGCAACCTCCTTTTGTAGGCATTATGCCTTGCTGATACAGCGATCAAAGCATGACAGTTAGATCTGCCTTTCTACAGAAAATCAGCAGTGTTCCAAGCTCACCTTTCCGTATTAATTTCATGTTTCATGGTATACAAATTATTTCTATCTTAACTCCACATGATCCTTTTTTTTGTATCCTCAGCTGTCCTTTCCTCCTACTGGTTTCTGTTGGTTTTAGTTGCCATCACTCTGGCAAATACAGAAGGGACAGCATCTCCTCCATTCTCTCTCCTGCCAGCCTATACATTTGCTTAGAGAGAGAAGGTCCAGACACCTCAGGCTACAGGACCACCACTTGGGCTAGTCAAGGAGGGCTACACTCCTTGATCCATCTGCCTACTTGGGCCTTCTATCTATCTTTGCCTTCTTTACAGAGGAAAGGCTTTCCTGCATGTGAAGTGTCCTGAACCACTTCTGTATTTTCAGAATGGAGTTACAACATTGACTTGGTGAGCCAAACAGACAAGGAATCTCCTTGCTGTCTGCCTGTCCATTGAGTAGGTCTGTTTCTAACAAAGATACAGTGGTCAGAAATGTTTCTGTATTTTACAAGAGTGTTTCTTCTGGCTTGCTTGGTTGCATCTGGGATTTTGCTGCTCTGATTCGTGCCCGGATCTCTGAACTCAATTTTCATCAGCACGAAGGTGATATAACATCCAGCTGAGAAAAATAGATGGAACAAAACGTCCCACTCTCCAGATGCTATGGATACATCTACACTATCATTTTGCTGGGAGGGCACAGGTGCTGCCTGAAGGTTAGCAGAGCCCAACTCCACGTATCTTCACTGCATTTGTGAGCAGTCCAGGCTCCCGCTTACCCTGCAGCAGACAGTGCCAAGGCCATCTTGCCGATTCAAAATCAGCCAACCCAACATCACCTCAAAGAAATGGGCTGCAAAAGGAAGACAGCAGTCCCAATGGGCTTTGCTCCTTCAACACTGTAAAACATTAACTAATGCAATAATAAAGTATCAATTTAGGTGTGCTTTACAGCTGAAATTATACCTGAAGCTCTCTTCCCTAGGAAAGAATACAAGCTGATTTACCTCAACCTCAGACCCAAGTAGACTTCTGAAAGTAAGTGGCACATGCAGTTAGCAGATTTGGCTTTGAAACTGGCTCTGGGGTTATTCTGCAGTGGGGGGTGGGGGTGGGGGGCGGAAATCCCAGTGTAAACTCTAGTTTAGAACCAAAGGAATAATTTTAACAACTTCTTCTACACCAATAAAGGACCAGGTGAATTCTTATTTGATCTGTGTTACTCTGTCACAGTTTTGTGCTGCTTGTTAGAGAGATAAAGGTGTAGATTGTATCATTGCTGATGTAACTGCCCAGGAGGACAGGCCAGAGCCCAGTCTAGTGCTTGTACACAGTCCTTGACTGGAGGTGATATTCTTGTAGCACCTGGAGGTGGTATACTTGTAACACAGAGGCCTCTTTTTGACTTTCCTGCCATTTAGAAACGAGACTGATAGCATGATTTTATGATTTTTGCAAATCTTGGGAGAACTGAGAATCAAGCCTACTTTGACAATGACAGAAATTGCTTGTAACTCATCATTTCAGACAGTTTTGGTAATGTGCAATTACTTAAGACACAATTTCTCTTTCTAGCGGTGGAGCTTAGTACAGAGCTAAGTTATGGAAATTGTTTCCTTCAAGAGGACCAGTTTTATTTTGTTTGGTTTTCTGTCCTTATTTTTTTAAGTACTGCTGCCCACACAAGTAATACAAAGAGCTTAATAAACAATGAAGTCTGTTCTTGGACTTGATGAAAAGAAGATCATCTTTAATATTGCAGGTTCTGATTAAAAAGTATTCCCATTACTCCTATTTAGTGGGCAGGTAAAATACAAATTGGAGAGCTTTATCTCTGTGGTATGTGGAATAAGATATGGCTATCAATAAAGCTCTGCTATGTTTATTACTAAGTTGCTGATCTGTAAAACATCAGCTCTATTAAATTAGTTAAAAAGATTAATCATAAGAACGTACAGCTCTAGTTTCTAACATATGGAACTTGGTTGACAGTGACAATCTGGCTAAGGATCATGTCTTCATGAATTGTAATATAGCTTGAGTAACTAAAATTAGATTTTGGGCCTGGAGAGTTAATTAGTTATAATCTCCAGTCACAGGGGAAGGACACATTCACAAGAAATAAAAATCCCAAAAAAAAGAGTCAAAAAGGAAAGTCCAGGACATCTACATGTACTTCATATATATTAAAAATATAATTGCAAAATTAAAAATATCCTAAGAACAATCTACCCTTAGTTTGTTTCCTGACTTTCATTAAATTATAATGCATCGTTTTAACTAATAGTGATACAGAAGACATCGCCTGAGGTAAGGCAATCTAAATAAATGCTTTCAAATACCTCAGTGAGAATCTGTGCTTATTTCTATGATAGTAAATGAACGGGAAAAGGCATGGGCTTCATCACTGGTCCAGGATTACCACAAATTTTCATACTGGTTGGCGCTGGAAGGAACCTCTGCTCAGAGTCAGACAAAGCAGGTTGCTCAGGCTGCATACTGTCAGGTTTTTAATATCTCTAAGAATGGAGACTCTACAGTTTCTCTCTGGGCAACCTGTGCTCGGTCACCTTCATGTTTTTCCAGATGTTTTTCCATCTGTTCAGATGGAACCTCCTGTGTTTCAGTTTGTGCTCATTGCCTCTTGTGCTGTCGCTGGTCACCACTGAAAAGAGGCTGGCTTTGTCCTTTTTGCATCGTCCCTTCGGGTATTTGTATACTTTACCAAGACTCTCCCTGAGCCTTCTCCAGGCTAAAAAGTCCTAGCTCTCTCAGCCTTTCCTCATGTGAGAGGTGCTCCAGTGCCTTCATCATCTGAATGACCTTGTGTGGACTCTCCCCAGTAGCTTCATATCTCTCTTTTACTGGAGAGTCCAAAATTGAACACAGCACTTTAGTTATGGCCTCACCAGTGCAGAGCAGAAGGGAAGGATCACCTCCCTTGACTTGCTGGCAACTCTTTGTCTAATGCAGCCCAGGATACTGTTAGCCACCTTTGCTGCAAGGGCATAATTTTGGCTCACGATCAACTTGTCAACCAGTACCCCCAGGTCCATCTCTGCAGAGCTGCTTTGCAGCTCGTTGGCCCCCAGCATGGTGTTATTCCTCCCCAGAGGAGGTGCAAGTCTTGGCATTTCCTTTCGTCTAATTTCATGAGGTTCCCATCTGCCCAATTCTCCAGCGTGTCCAGGTGAGAGGCAACACAACCAGCTAGTTTATCAGCCATCTCTCACAGTTTTGTACCATCTGTGAACTTGCTCAGAGTGCAATTGTTCCATTGTCCAGGTCATTAATACAGATGTTAAAGAGGATTGGATCCAGTATAGACCACTGGGGTACACCACTAGTTACTGGCTTCTGACTAGACTAAGTCCAGCCTTTCAGCCAGTTTTCATTCCACCTCATTGTCTGCTCACCCCGCCCATACTTCATCAGTTTCTCCATGAGGATCTTACGGGAGACAGAGTTGAAAGCCTTACAGAAGTCTAGGTAGACAACATCCAGTACTCATCCCTCAAATACCACTGGCAAGCAACAAACTTCTGTAGACAACAGGTCAGGTGGCCATATCCACACTATTTATCAGCACATTTCTTAACAGAGTTTCCACTCAGGCCAATATTTTCGACCTTAAAATGCCCGGGTGTAGTTCAGGCAGTATAGGCAGTCCCCAGCAAGCAGTAAGGACAAGGCCATGATGTTTTTTCCCCTCTGTGGGGACAAGGGAAGGAGTTTAGCCATATTAAACCATGCTGTGCCATGCTGCTCATTCTGAGGTCAGCCTAGCGGGCCTTGGTCTTTTCTCTTTTCTAGAAAAACATATGTAAGAGGCTGAGGAGCTGAAAAGACAGATCCCTCAGAGGAGAAGGTGTGTTTAGCATCATGAAAGTAGAGAAGGAGAAAATGCTAGTGTCAAATAGGGGAACGTAGGAAGAGATGGGAACAGAAATCATCCAGGATACATTTGATCTATAAATCTTGATACAATGACAGAGAGAAACAAGTTTTATATAAGCCACAAGGTGTTATTTGGAACTGAACAGGTCGCATACTGAAAGAATTTGAACAGAGGATGACTCTTTGTTAGTGGACTGGTTTTTAAAAATGAAAAACATTTTTCAAAGTAGAACAGAGCACAAAAAGGTAAACACAGTAGTATAAAGCAAAGGAAGAAATGTGTAAAGAGATGTTGATACAAATAAAGATAAAACCAAAGTGTGCACTCAAGGCAGAAATGAGCTAAATAAGAGATTACATTTGTATTTATGGAGACTAATAAAGATGGACATAAGCTCGTTAATAGAGGATTATTAAAGTCCATCCAGTATCTGCATACTGATAAATGCGTGATCCTATGAGCCTAACAAGAACTTTGCTAGAAGGTAACAATAAAAATATATTAATATCATGGGATATAAATTGTTTTGAGAAAATTGTTTTTAGAATGGACAGCCAGTGTAATGATGCTCGGGCAATTAAGACAGAGTGGGAGCATTATAACTGTGATACATAGGTAGGTAGCTGATTTTGCTGATAAATATCTTGTGTATTCTTCAGTTAAAAATTTTTACAAGTGTTGCAGCTGAACAGATCACTATGTGGGCTGTATTCAGAGAGTAAAAATATGGGCTCCTTAGGCAATCACAGGCTTATAGGCCAGATTTTCCAACATCTTAAGATGGAGTGGAATTTATTAAAGTGCTTATCCCAGCTAGGGGACAACTTGTGCTATCTTCTTTTATATTTGCTACTGTCTGTATAGGTGGAGAGGGGGGAATGTCATTTCAACTCAGTACTTAGCTGCTGTTGGACATGCCTCTATAAAGCTATATCCTCTGTGTCCATAATCCCAGAGGCTGTGATTTAGTCCCCCCTTTGTGGGTGTCCAGGCTTCTGAATTAGAGCCTTTGTTTGTGGAGCTCTCTCATGGAAACCTGAGACACTGTAGAGCACAGGATGGTAAGACGTGGATAAAACCATAGGTGTCTTTAGTTCCTAGACATAAATGCATTAAGTTAAAACAAGGAAAGTGGATTAAACAGATCTCAGTGCCCATGTGCATGAGTTACAAGAAAGCACAAAATGTTGCATTCCAAAAGTGTGATCACCTTGTCACTTATGGATGAAAGAGCCAATATTTTAAGGAGATATTTTTGCTCTATTTCAGGAACAACAGGGGAAAGGGTATTATCCTGTAGAATACTTTTAAAGAAACAAATAGGGAGAACACATAACCTAACACAAAGTAGGGACATATAAGAAACAAAATTTTGTTTTTGTTGCTCTGCCATTTTTAATGATGGAGAGAGATCTTTGCTGACTCCACTTTTTTGCCAAGAAAAAATACATATACTTCTTCAACAATATACTTCTAGTGGAAGACAGAAGTTTGATAGAAAGTTACAAAATAGTTGACATCAACTTGATAAAATACTTTCAGCATATTATCTGATACTGAAGATTTATATCCTTCAGTAAAATTACGCTGTCATTCTGTGTGTTCCAGTGGGAACCTGGCTAACCCATTGGTTATTTTAATATATATATCGTAAATCAAAGGCTCAAGCTCGATCAAAAAGAGTAAAAAAAATCCCAAAGAGTAGAACAGAAAGGACTTTTTAAAATCCCAGATACTTACTTTTTGAATTATGGAGGTTATTTACTAGCAGACTTATAATGAAAATTTAAACATGCTATCAAAGGCATCATTTGATTTTGGCTTCAGTAAATTTACTTGTATGGTAAACTGGTATGCAGAACTGATTCCTGCAGTACTCAGGGAGATTACATTTCCATGGAAGAAACTGAGGTCTGAACCTGCCACAGGAGAAGCCGTTTTGCCAAGACCAAAACAGACATTCAAAAAGTGATACAGAAAGCTTTATGCTTTGAAGGGAAACCCAAATAGATTAGAAATAGAAATGAAATAGAAATAAAAATAAAAATAGAAATAGAAGTAGAAATAGAAATAGAAATATAGAAATAGAAGTAGAAATAGAAGTAGAAATAGAAATAGAAATAGAAATAGAAATAGAAATAGAAATAGAAATATTACAAAAAATCCCAGGTAAACCCAAAACATGCCTCATTTCCCAAGTGAATATGTTATCAAAAGAAAAATGAAATGTTATCTACAGTAAAAAAATTCCAGAAAAGTTGTCTAAAAGAAATGCTAAACAACCTTCTGTAAGTGGCTGAACTTATCCTTCCCTAAGGAGTTTGATGCAAAAAGGAAACATTAAAATATTTTTTTTGTCACACACCTTTCATTTTTATCTTGATTAAACTAAAGTTAGCTTATAATATTAAGACAAGAATTTTGCACAGGAAGAACAAGCCACCTTAGTAGTATTTATGATATAGAAGAACTAATTTGGTAAGAAATAAACAAAAAAAGGTAGCTCTCCACAAACTTACATGCAGTTAACTTCTATTCAGCCTCCTTGAACTTCCTTTCAGCCCCAGGTCCATTGACTGGTCAGGCTGTTAGAGCCAAGAAAGGCCTGTCAGACCCATGGTAGGGGAAACTCCATTTCCCCTAGGACCTCTGGCAACAGCTGGACACAGAGCTGTAGGCAGATGGGCCAACCTGTGGCATTTTAGAGGGCACCAGCTGCATAACATTCTGCATAAAATTCGAACCTGGAGGTGAGAATGGGTATATTAAGGCAGAGCTAAAATTTTTGTCTGTTGAGGTTAGTGTAGTGGTGCATATTTTTCCCATGAAGGAAGGAACAAATAGGATGATTTGTAGCTTAATAGACTCTGAAGACAAAAACGACCACTAGAGCTATCCAGCCTAAACCCCTGAATGCAAAGTGCAGAATGATAAATAGGTTCAAGTATTAGCTCATGGGATGCAGAAGATTAAAATCAAACCTTTTTAAAGTTAAAGTTTTGGTTTTTATAATGCCCAATTATTTTGTCATGATACCTCACAGCAGTAAGAATCCATAACCAAATACGGAAAAGAGCAGTTAGACTTTGAGGTTTTTCCCATTGTGATATTTTGTTTCATATTTTCATTAAAAATGGGATTAACAGAAAGAAATTTCAAAAGTATTTTGCTGAATAATGATTCCTCACTTTCCAGTCAGTTTCATGTATAATAAGGACTAATGAAAAATAAAATCTATTGAGAGAAAACAAGCCATGCATTCCCTGGAAAACTCACCTTATCATATCTCCAAGAGAGTATTACCATTGTATCACCAATAATAATTGTCTATAGGATATAGTATATTTTTATCTAACAGACTGAACAAGCTTCCAAACCAAATTTCTCAATTTCCCCCGCTTACTACACTTTGTTTCACGCTTTGAGAAGTCCTGGAGCATGCAAACTCAATTACTTTTGGGTAAAACTAAAATTGATGAGCGCATATAACATCTTCCAGTTGCTAAAGGGTTTGCAGTCCACAGGAGCACTCTCGTGCTGCTCCAGAAGAAAACCCTCAAAGCACAGTGTGGATGTCAGGTCCTCAGCACCAGTCATTTGATTGTATCTGTCCTCTGATTGCAGCACACAACATGCTTACATAGACACAGTTTTTCTCAAATCAGTTCTGGGATCAAAGCTCAGGACCTTGAAGGTATTTAAATACTTATCTTCTAAATCCATAGGTGTTAGATGCCTGAGAAGCCCTGAGCGTGCAGGAATAATCTGATGTAAAAGATTAAAAAACAGAAATATCAATATGTACTGTTAGTGCAAAGTATTAAAAACAACTGAGATATATTCCTCACAAACAATACACTGTTCTGTGTTATGTTTTTAACTTTTCTTCAGTCTTAAATACTTTGTCTACCATTAGCTGGGGGGGGAGAAGTAGATTGAATTCTTGTAAATAACAGCTTGGTCTATTAATTTCAGTTTAATGAGCCTATATTATTACTCAAAACTTGGGTATGCTGTTTGATTTGGATCTGGTTTTAATTTTAGTCCAATGGCTTTTAAATCAGGTCACTGACCAGTACATTTACTCATCTTCAGTTAAGGCAAATATATCCACATTATGCTTTGTGGACCATTTCAATGTAGCAGTAACGTCTAAGATTGAATTATAAAATCTTGCAGATAACAGCATACAATTTTATCCAGACAGCAAAACTAGTTAAACATAACATGTCAGTACAGTTTGCAGCCACTTTTCATTACAGTTCTTTACCTTTTGTATTTAGCACCAAAAATTCCTGACTGTCCGTTAAAACAGTATTAGTATCAACTGAGATCTCAAGAGTTGTGTAGCTGAGAATAGGGGCCATTTTTTTTTTAAATTCTTGAAGAGGAGTTGCAACATTGTGCAGCTTTGGGGCTTGATTACCTATCAGTTCCTATCGTTAGTAGTGACACCAGTTACTATACTTAATCGTATATAAATTTCTTGTTAAAAGTTGCGGAGGGGGAGGGGTTGAGCTATGCCACATGGCATTAGGATGAATTCTACATTGATGAATTCTTTAAGATAGATATTTTTTAATTTTGTGGAGATTTTTTCATTTTTGTTATTATTATTTGTTTATTCTACCTGTTACAAGGCCAGCCAGAAACCCTTACTGCTTTATAACCCATGTGGTACCTCAAAGGAGAAAAACACTTAAAGGCAGATTTTAGTAACCTTTAAAGTTACATGATATAAACTTCCTAGAAGCATTTCTGCAAATCAAAACATCCTAAAATGTTTGTCAAAAAACCTGGGGATTTTATGGAAATATGAAAGAAGTCTTTGATACCACAATATAAGCAAAGATATTAGTCACACAATGGGAAACAGTTCCCTGAGAATGGAATTGAAATTTAGGTGGACTAATCTTCATCAAAAATTGACTCAGATGAAAAAATATCTGATCTGCAAAGAAAGCTCTCAACTACTATAAACTTATACAGTAATTCAAAAGTTACTATAAACACATAAATTCAGTCAAATAGCTAGAGCTGAGAAAAAAAATCTAAGGACATAAATTTGAACATTGAAAAAGAGTATAGTTTCCAGCATCTTAAGTATCAGACCTTGAGTAACAGCATGCCAGTTATCTGCTGTAGAAGAATTTGTTGATAAATATGAGCTATAAGACATAAAATATTTTGCATCTCTTGCCATTTTACTTTGAATAAAATAAATATTAATGGCATTTAGGCTTTTTTTTTCCTTAATTTTCACTCTAGATTCATTAGATTTCACATACTACCTTATCTTTTAACATTAATCTAAGACATATGTTAGGAGTTGTGTCCAACATGGTGGCCTTCCAACCCAAACTGTTCTCTGATTCAATTATCTGTGTACCTCTGTTTCTTGGTGATGGGAAGGATGTGTGCTGCATCTCCTCTGCCACACTCTTGAATACCCTCCCAATGGATGAAGGTGGTTTACTGCTGTAACGGAGAACTCCATCCCCACTCATGAAGAGATGTTAGTTTTGATGTTCTGGCTAAACATGGGCAATTAGTATGTCAAAACTAAAAGTGCATATAATAAAATTCTCTTTTTCTTTTGAGAAGAGAACTGTTACACACTTTTCTGAGGTTATGGGCCCTACCCAGGAGAATTCAATCTATGAGGGACAACAAGGACCACATGATGACAAAATGTTTCCAAGAATTCCTTTTTATCACCCCATGCCACAGTAAAGGACCTTCTTGTTTAGAAAAAAAAAAAAATAGGAAAAAAAAAAAGAGCTCTGATCACTATGGTCATAGATATGCTTGATATAAGCAAATTCAGCAGTGGCAGCAGTAGTATGATCAACACTGACTTGCTCCAAAGTGTGCAATCTCAGTCTGATGACTGAATAAAAACACAGAAGTAATATTTGACAGTAAAATAGTAGAGCAATAGCTACAGCAAAGAAATATTTTTTGTCCTTCTCAGTTTCCTTAAATCCTGGGAATAGTACATGCTCTGCATATGTTGTACAATAATCTGACAGTTAAAATAACTCATTATTGTTTTAATATGCAAAGTGCTTGCTACTTAAAAGCAGTCTTCATAATTTCCTAATAGAAACCTTTTAAGGAGAAAATGGATGCAATTATAAAAATAATATTATATTTTCTCATTTATATATTAATCTGTTTTCTTCTACCACACTGACAGAGATGGTCAAGGTAAAAGAATATTGCAAAAGAATATTAAAATTTGAAAATGGTCTTACAGTTCATTAAGGATTTTAAAAGAAGTGCAACCTAATCAACATTCAACTTTTGTGTTCTAATTACGTGATAATCAGTAATCACCATTGTCTCGGATTATATGAACTCATAAAAGTCTTTTCCAAGTGACCAATAAAGTGCCACAACATTAACTGAATTACATAGCAAGCAATTTTTGGGTTTAACATTTTTAGTAGACTTGGTTGCATTGTTCAGAGGTTGGGTTTGGTTTGGTTTTTTTTAATTATAGTGAGTAGGTGGAAATGAGGGAGCCTTTCCAAAAATAATTAAAAAAAAAAACAACCCTGATTCGTAAATCTCATTTAATGAGCTTTAGTTAGTTTCTATTCTACTGCAGTGTGTTTCAGGACAATCTCCAACAGAATCCTGTAGTGGGGCTGTGGGCGGCAGGCTGTACAATGGTTTGCAGGAAATCTCCACTTCTCTCTCAGATAGCTTTGATATTGAGTTTAGAATTGAAATGCCACTGAACTAGTAACATTCCAATCTATCAAACCTGGAGATGATTCATTTCTTTCTCTTCTCTCCTTATTGAATAAATGATACAGAAATTATTGGTGAAATGGTCATATGCTACTACATCATACTAAGCATACCAGCTCAGTCTGTAATTTATGCTTTTTGCTCCAAAAAAAAAGTAAAATCTATTTACAGAGAGTGACAAATGTCAACATTCAGCACCTTGTGATCAATTTTAATTTCTGTATGGTGTAAACACATAGGTTAATTTCCTGTCATTACAGTAATCTTTCAGTAATTATAATTAAAATAAATATGTATCTGCAGTTACTTTACAGTTGTACCTTAAGCTATTATTGCTGTTTCTGATTCTAAATGTGTGTACCTAACTGTAAACTTCACATAGAAATTGAACTAGTTTTTACTGTAGGAAACAGTGAAAAAGCAAACATAACCTGTTATTACAGTTTGGGACTGGAACTGTATACTCTCATGTGTACTGATGATGATAATGAACTGATGAAGTGAGGAGAAAGATTTCAGAAGCAAGATAGCCTCATACAAAAGCAGACTGTTTACCTTCTTGATGTCTGCAGATATTTGTATTATTTTGGTAGATCTTTACTAAAGGTTAGAACAAAATTCAGAAATTGGTTGCTAACAATTATAAATGTTTGCCAAATTTAGGAATCAGAATTTTTAAAGAATACCTAACATTTTGAGAAAAGCAACAAATAAAACCTTTTATTGGGTAAAAAGTACTTCCTTCTATTTTTTTTTGTTTGAAAAAAAGATTTTAAGGATGATATTCACCTACATTTAATAAATTTTTACAAGACCCTGAAAATAACATTAAATGGTTTTTCCTTCTGATCAGATTAAATTCTTTGTTCTACTTATAATCAGGTTGAGATGCCTTTGTGCATTATTTTGTTGGAGGAATGAAAACAGTAGGCTTTAAAAAAAACACCCTGCATGCTTTATATTCCAGCATTTGACCTTGGCTGAGGGAGGGCTGTGAAGCAGTGAGAAGGAGATGTAGATTCCTGTTGGCATATTCTGCAGCTTTGCAAAAGAGTTTATTGGTCTCACTCGTAAGAACAGTCTCAGCTGTGCTCCAGGACACTAATTCCCTGCCCGCCATGGTACTTTCCTGCTCTCAAGATCAACACAACAGCATTTATGCTGCAGAAGAGTCAAACTCAGCAGTGCCCAACCTTAAAGTGGCCTCCCAGCACTTTCTCAAGGAGGAACAGGCCCATACTCGTTAGGCACCATAGAAAAAAACCCACATATTCTGTGTCTGTAGAGCACACACACCAGTGTGTGTGTGTAGAGCACACACAAACCAGTGTTTGCTTGCGTTCATGTAAAAGATGCCTAGTCTTCTTTTACCTGGACCATCGGGCCACAACAATAAGCAGCTGAGGTCTTTCCAGAAAGAAAGACACACAGCCAAGAAATTTTTTAAAATCTCAGGACTGCCAATAATTTCTTTTCACTGAAGGAAGTCTCCCCTTTTGCCACCCACCTCACCCCCACAGTTAGGAGTGGGGAGGGCTCCAGGCAGACTGATACCCCAGGCTAGCATCCAGAAAGCCTGCTTGATGTTGCAGGCTGAATGCTGGCTTTTAGTTTAGAACACTGGCAAAACAAAACCTCTCTAGCGATGGAACTCTTTGATACCACAGGAGGAAATTATGTGTGCTGGTAGCCAGTACCCTATGTATCGTAAAGCCCGTTTTGGCTTACAGCATCTACCACACATGACAACATCTGATGCCTCCTAGGCACATTTCTTTTCCCTCCACGCAGCGGAGGGGTTGCCAGGTGCTCGGCCGTTTTCTGTCATCGGCACTGTACATTCAGAGTCCTCAAGTCCAAATCAGAATCTTTATGTTTCAGACCTTCCCCAGCCCTGACCAGCAATGCTGGTGCAATGGAGAGAGGAAAGACTGCACACAAATGCCAGCAACCTAAAAAATGGAGTGTCACTTCTCTCCCAGGGCCACATTTTGCCTTGTCTTGGGACAGGATGTTCACAGCTTTGGGGAGGATAGGATGGTACTTTCTCAACTTTCTCAACCCAGCTACATCCAAGTCACTTCCTGGCTCTTCAGCAAATGGAAGCGGAAGTCAGCTACGTGAGTACTCCATTTCCAAATGCCAAGCCCAGAGGCCGTCAGAAGCCAGCTGTAGTATGTTCAGGTAGAAGAGCAGCGTGGGTTCAGCACTGGCTTTGTCCTGTGCATGTCTTTGTCTCTTCTACAATGAGCAGCAGGCACCAGACACCAGGCCAGCGAAGACACCAGGGACTGCCCAAAAGCCTGACACTCCTGAAACTTCACGGTCTTGCTGTTTTGTCTTTTCCGTGCAGGGAGACACCAGCCATTCTCATGGCAATCTCGCCAGCCTGGTCAAGACGTCTGGGACTATGGTTGTGCTTGCAAAGTGTTGCCAGGGCCACAAAGTCAGGCCCCTTCTTTACTATTAAGGCATAGAAACATAGAACAGCCCGGGTTGGAAGGGGCCTTGAAAGATGACCTAGTTCAACTTTCCGTGGGAAAGGGAGCCTAGCACCCTGTCCAATCGCGTATTGAAAACCTCCAGTGATGGGGACTCTACTGCATCCCTGGGGAGGTCGTTCTGGTGATTGATTGTTCTCATTTATTTCTTATATTGGGATGAAACTTCTCCAGGTGCAACTTGTACACATTGCCCCTTTGTCTTCTCTGTGTGGCTCCCTGTGAAGAGAGAGGCTCTGTCCTCTTTGTAGGCACCCTTTAAATACTGGAATACTGTGATGAGGTCCACACCTGACCTTTCTCTTCTCTAGTGAGAAGACACCTGACTCCTTCAGTCTTTCCTCATAGGGAGTTTCTCCAGCCTTTTTATCATCTCCAGAAGTTTGATCACCCTCTTCAGTCTGTCCTCATTTTTCTTGAAATGTGAGGACCAGAACTGGGCACAGTACTCCAGGTGAAGCCTGACAAGCACTAAGTAAAGCGGGGTGATCCCTTAGCCTTAATATAAAATGGTCATATGCAGGTTACCCACTGAGTGTAGTCTTTGGCCTGTGCCAACTCGATGGCATTCCCAGTTGACCAGGACAGTACTAGCTGGGCCAGGCCAAAAACTGTGCCAGGGAGCACTGCAACAATTCAGCAGTACAAGCAATTCAGTTCAATTGCCTACTTGAACACTATTTAATTTACTAGTATAGACACAGACGACTATTTTAACTGATGGGATTATACTGTAGGTTCTAAGGGTCCTAAGGTTCCTTGTTTTCCAGCATTTAGGAGAGCTGGGGAAGATCACCTCTCACTGTGAAAGCACCTGACATCCCCATAAGTCATGCTGCAAAATAGGTTTGTCTTCTTCTTCAGTGCTCACAATTAACACACCAGGTGATGCACCAGGAGGCTGTGGGAACTGGAGGCACAGGGAGGAAAGCACCAAGACTTAAAAATTCTTATGCAGCTGATTATCCCTACCCTTTCTGCAACCTTCCTCTTTATCCACAATTCCATATCCATTCCCATTACCCTGTGTCCCACAGCTTCATAGCCTTATCCTTGGGAAGATCAAACTGCTAACTCACATTCCTCTGAGTGTACATTTACAGTAAAGGAAAAAATTACAACATACCTTTTATGAATATTTGTCATTTCTCAGTTTCCTGTAGCTACCAGTTTCTTTTATATATATATATATGTATATGTATGTATGTATACACTATTTATGAGTTGTGATTTCTAATTTAATATTCACTGCATCTCCAGTAGTTTTTCTTAAGTTAGAAAGCCTGCACTTAGTAAGCAGCACATGTGAAAGAGTTGTTTGGGAAGTTTCTATTCCTCATGGGTCCTTTTATCATTCTTCACAGACGATGAACCCTGATGATACTAACAGAGCTAGACGACTGCAGCCTCTGGGGGCTGGAGGGAAAACTCCAAGGTGTTTAACAACACTTTCAAGCAATTGATGCTTGTGCTGTTGCATTTAGAAGTCAAGATATCAGCTGTGATGAAAGGGGTTCCTTTAAGAAAATACATGAAGGAAACAAGAGAAAACTCTTGCTACAGCTTGGCTTTGTTTCACAGCTTGTACATACTGAGAGTCTGCAAGGAATATTTCCCCTGAACACTGAGGTTGCATGAGGGTAAAGGTGTATAGGACTGGAAGAGATCTCCTGGATCAAATCTGTTCTCCCAATACCACAAATAATGACAACTGTGATAAACTGATAAACTGACCAAGATTCAGCTAACTCAGATTCCTCTCACTATTCATAATGGAGCTTCCCAGAACCTCAGTCCTGTGGTGACAAGACTCCTAATTCCCAGACTAAACATATGTATAGCTCCTTTACACCGCTTTGTTCCTATATCAATATTGTCTAAATATGAGCACTTTTGGTCTTTTACCTTCCTCTCATAAAGTATTTTTTCATCCTTTTTACTATCTCAGAATCCTTGAATGATCTTAATTGAATGTGTTTTCCCAGTGCCTTAAACTAATAATACTTCTTTATCTTTCCTGGAAAAAAAGCATCACCCATTAATGCCCATGATCACATTCATTTTTTTCACAGCTACATCACAGTGATTGCTTCTAGTCATCCTGCTATCAATGAATGCACCTTCTTCTTATTCTGTTTTCAGAGGCATGAAACAGATACGAGCCCCTATTGTTTAGGACTCATCTGGGCTAAGATTAGCTTAAAAGGTAGCAGAAGAAAATCTCTTTAACAAGCTCAACTATTACTGAAACAGCATTATGCAGCAACCTCAGTAGCTAAGGCTCCATGATTTTATATTTGAAAATTATTTCTTTATACTTACACTCAAATTTACCAAATTTCAAACTTCCATAATGGCATTTTCTGCCTCTGCTTTCTGCCTGAGGCATTTTTTCGTGACATGGGTGAAAACAGTTCAGAAATTTTTAAGTACAGTGAGCAAAATAAATACTCTCTTGCCATTATTTAAACATTTTTGAATAAATTTAATACCTGTGGTTTGCAATAAGCCCTTGATATTTGACAAGAAAAGTCTTGGAACAATAAAGGATCAACAGCTTTGCAGAAAGCCTACATCTATGTGTAAACTAAGCAGAATGATTTTTAAATCCAAATATTCACAAGTTTTCTTGGTACCAGATGTGTATCCATAACAAAGGAACTGAAATGAGGAATCCATTAAAAAATTCTCTGTGATTATATTTATAATATAAAACAGGAACTTAATTTCATTCAGCCAAATTGAGCAACCAGAAGACGAGCAAAGAGGCAATGAAGGGTTTTGATTCTGTTCTAGAGAGAGGTGGCCTAAAGACCACTAGTCAGATTTACCTTGCTTAGGGGAGTCTGCTGTTGTGTACTGCACTATTTGGAGATTTGAAGTAGCTGGTGATTGTCTATTTGTCTTCTTTTACTGAATCAGAATTAGTGCCCAGAAACTTTCCTGGCTATGGGTGGTCTTTGTAGACAACAGGGCTTGATCCACAGAGAAGACTTAAGACCATGACATTACTAGTACACAAGACGAGCCAAGCAACAACTTTTAAGAGAGACCTGCCCAGGCAAAACAGCTTTCATCCATTCTACTAAATCATCCTTTTATATAAGACAGCTGACTGCAAGTTGTCTAGTGAGAGTGGTCCGTGGACCATGTTAACCCTGAACTATGCCAAGGGATCGTTTGAGAAAGTGTTAGCTCAAAAGCATGCTGGGAACTGCTCTGGCAACTCACATGATGAAGTTTCAGCATGCAGAAATGTTTCTTGGCATTATCACATTTACTAGTCAAAGTAGCAAAAAGACGTAGTCACAGCGTACAACCTTTATGCCCTTCAGCAGGATTCAGCTTTGGTTAGATGGCTACTATTTTCTACATAGTCTGAGAGAAGAATTAAACATCTCAGAAAGTATCTGACTGCAAGGACCCATGGTTAATACCCAGTGAGATATATGGCAGAGAAGAATGTGCCTAAGTGTCTCTCCAGAAAGAGATAAGTTCAACTACGATGTCAGTAATGTGGGCCTGAACCCCAGAGAGGTCCATGTTCCTTGCTCCATCTCTCATTTCTGAAGCTATGTTTGATCTTTCTGATCTTCCAATAAAATCCAGGAATAATCCTGTGAGCAGAGAAATGAAGCTACATCATCCATCCAACAGGAATTTCCTGCCTTATGAAGTCATACTTATTCTTGTCTGTTCTTATTACCCAGAAAATCTTGCTACCACCTTTGCACAGCAGTGCAGAAAGTGGAATTCCATGGAAAGGCTGCAATGTACGTCTACCAAGAAACGGTCATTTCCTTATGGTTGAAACAGTCATGGAGAACATGGGCAGGAACACACAAGCTGAGAAGGGAATTAAATTCAAAAGAAAGTGGTAATTGCAGATGTATTTTGTTAGGTACCAAACACTGTTGGTGTGAGTTGGGACACACTCTGAAGATTCAGCCTGTTTCTATAGACTTATTTGGAAAAAATCACTTGTTTCTACATCTTCATTGGATTTAGTGATGGAATAGGCTGCTCAGCCAACCTGATCTCTTTGAGATATCGTGTAGCTTCAAATCCCACTGCTTTTACACTTTCTTTTATACATTCTTTCATCACAGTTTGATACCATAACCTTTGGCTGGAGAAAGAAAGGGAACAAATGAAAAGAAGCGATTCTTTTTTCTTAAGTCGATTTACCAGCCTTACAGATAAATTCACATGCTTTAAAACTCCTTTCCCAAAACAGGTCATCTATAAGCACACAGAAGGACAGGAAACAAAATCATTTCCTCCACTTACATATTCTGTTTTCTGTGTAGCTTTTATAATGTGCAAACCATTCAAGTGAAATAGTTTCTTGGATCAAACTGAGCTGAAAAAGCATTAGTGACTGCCTAAAGCAACATAAATAAAAGAACAAAGTGATGGGTTTTTTATTCAGTGTTTGAATTTTGTTCTTGTTTCCTTTTCCATTGCTGAACCACACTTCTCAACACTGAATGTTTGCAGGTCACTTACATAATTTCACCTGGGGACTGTAAGCTTTAGTTCTCCCAAATCTACTCCAAACACAGTCGAAAACACAAACAAAAAGATCAACCACTTATAAGCAGGCACTAGGAAGCTTCCAATTTTGAATTCTGCTGTAAAGGAAATACAAATTTCAGCATATAGACATAAAGTCAGCACCCTTGTAAATAAGTCTTCAAGACATCCATATCCACAAATAACCGCACAAAACTGCAATGATAAGGGAGATGTAACATGAGGAGATTCAGATGCAAGGCTAGTACTAGTAAGGACGGAGCAGGCTTTTAAGAGGAGGCACTTCTCAGCTAAGGTCTTTACATTGCCTATACACATACATCACCTGTAGGGCTCATGAAACAGAGGGATTTACAGCTAATTTACAGGTCACTCATCTGAAAATACGGCAGTGATTATCTGTCACCACTTGCCAAGCAACAAACAGACCACATTATCAAGTTTGATTTTCATTTTCATCAGTGTAACCTCGAGCATGCCCTAGACCTGTGTAAACAGACATTCTGTTAAGTATTATAATTCTTATTTAAATGAAGTGAAAAAGTAATAATTTCACATATTGCAAAGCAAAGTTAGTGATCTCATTGTCCCGTTGCGTTGCATGCATATTTGTTTATCGGTATGAAGCAGCTTCTTATCTCTTTTCCAAGCCCAAGGCAAACAAAGTTAACATTTAATTAGAAACTTCAGTTTCTAAACTTATTGACGTTGTTGCCTTACAGTAATATCCCTGTTCACTGACAAACACGCAAACAGCACAACTTTCTAAACGCTGATATCTACTGATGTGGGAGGAGTTGGTATTAATATCACTGATTGCCTGTTCTTACACAAACTCCTTCATTTCAATGTCATTTGAAGAACCATGAGGTTGATGGTTTAAGTTGATAAAATAGCCTCTAGTGTTTCAGTCCTGTGAATACATATGCAAATGGATGATGATGACTTTAATGGAAATTTTGCCTGCATAAACATTGCCCTCTAATGGGGGAGGGGGAACAAGAGCTACTCAGAATTTATATTTGGATCCTGTGGTTCATAACCCTTTTAAAGGAATGGGCCTTATTGTGCTTTTATGTACTACTTTGATTAACTTTCCATCGCTTCATAGAAATTGAGGCTTCAGGGATCTTCAGATCATCTAGGCTGATTTCCTGGATAACACAGACCATTTGTTTTCACCCAGCAACCTTTTTATTAGTATTAAAAAAACCCCAACTGTCTTATGTTAAAGCATTTCACTCCCCAGAAGCTGGAACTGTTGCATAGCACAAGCAGAGAAGCAGAGAAGCTCAGGGTACAGCAGCACTTCAGGGCCCCAAAATAGCAGAGAACTAAATAGAGAATATATGCCTCAATAATCCTGCAGGTGCTCTCTGCTTCAGGCTGCCAAGGAGAAAAAAAGGAGGAACTCTGCAGCCCTGTGAATCGGAATGGCAAGAATATTTCTTTCCAACCCCAGCACTGACAGTTGCTCAGGCTATATTTTTCTGAGCATAAATTGTTGGTTTGTTCCCCAGACAGGTGACGTGGTCCACCACAGGGCACTGCCTTACGCTGTCTTGGTTACCTCTGAGGTGAGAGGCTGAAAGCAAAAAAAAAAAATATTTTTTTTTATTTTAAATCAACCAAGATACCTGCTTGATTGTGCCTTGAGGAAAACTTCCCTTCAAACCCTGGGGAAAATATTAGAAATGGTGTTTTCTAATCCAGTTTGTCCTAATGCTGAGCTGCACTTCTTTGGGCAATATGAATGCTCTCAGAAGGTGAATTAAAGATTTCTTTTTTTTTAACTATCCAAACTTATTTGTATTTCTCTGAACTATGATGAATCCATCACCTCCCCAGCGTTTAATTACCTGCATCTTCATCTTACCTTTTCATCTTACCTTAAGGCTGATTTTGTCTCATATTAACTTCCAGTCACTGAATTCTGTTTTGACTTTTTCTAGGAATGTTAGAAAGTTTCGACCCATCATATTCACAACAATCTTTCAGCCTGCTTTTCAGTAAGCTCAATAGGTTGAGCACCTTAAGTCTCACATTGTTTTGCAATTCATAGATCATTTTGAGTGTCTTCCTTCAAGCTGTCTCCATACATCCTCCTTAAATTACGGAAGCAGATGCAGCGGATTATCATTTCAACCTTAACAGGGGTGCAGCCAGAGGCAAGCTCATGACCCTATTTCTACTCTTTACCTATACAAGGATCACATTAGCTCTTTTTGCCCCCAGCATTACTCAGTGGAGGACACGGGGAGCTGGTTGTTCCTAGTATCTTGAAACCCTGTTTTCCAGGATTTACATTCTCCTCCCGTAGACTGTGTTTCTTTCCTAAACTAACTAATTTTTCAACATTAAAGTGCATTTTCACAGAATCACTGAATTTTGCAGAGTTGGAAGGGACCTCTAGAGATCTTCTAGTCCAACTCCCCTGCTAGAGCAGGATTGCCTAGAGCACATTACTCAGGACTGCACCCAGGCGGGTCTTGAAAGTCTCCAGAGAAGGGGACTCCACAACATCCCTGGGCAGCCTGTTCCAGTGCTCTGTCACTCTCACCATAAAAAAGTTTTTTCTCATATTTGATCGGAACTTCCTATGTTCCAGCTTGTGCCCGTTACCCCTCATCCTGTTACTGGGAACCACTGTTGCCAACATTTTGTTGGCATCTGACCACTTACCTTGACAATTTATGTCCCTACATAAGAATATGCAGTACTCATTGCTTATTCCTCCATCAATAGTCATATCATGGCTGGATTTGTCTGGTAAGTTGCTTCATCATCATAAAGAAAATTGCTATATAAATAAATACTAAAATGCTAGTCCAAGCCTTCTTAAATAGTTCCTTTAACATTCTTACATACAATATCTATGTCACAAACTTTTAGTATCTATTCTACTGACTACAAGATGTATCTTTTTAACTCATTTTAATACAAAACATCCCAAATATTTTAAACTTACCTACCATTTTGTATTACTACTGATGATTTTATTATCTGCCACCAGCTGAAGACATGGTTTTAAAAAAGTTTATTCCTAAGACGTATCTAAATCCAAATAGTTGATATTCAAGGTTCACCTTTGCCAAACTCAAGAATGATACATCCCAACAAACAGGAAATCAAGTACAGGCAGCAGGAGGTCCGCATGGAATAAAGAGATGCTGTCTGATTGTGCAGGAGCGGGGTTAGGAAAGCCAACATCCACCTGGACAAAAAAACTGGAGAAACATAAGTCCACGGGGCCTGACAGGTTGCACCCACAAGGTGATTGGGAGTAGTTGACAAGGATCCAAGGATCAACTTGTCCCCAAGTTGACAAGGGGGAAAATATGTTTACCCAACCTAACGGCCTTCTAAAATGAGGTGATTAGCTTGGGGAAGGAGGGGAGAGCAGTGGATGTTGTTTACCTTGACTTTAGCAAGGCTTTTTACGCTGTCTCTCATAATATCATCATAGACAAGCTGACAAAGTATGGGTTACATAAGTGGACAGTGAGGTGTATTGAAAACTGGCTGAACAGCTGGGCCCAGAGAGTTGTAATCAGTGGCACAAAGTCCTGCTGGAGGCCAATAACTAGTGGTGTACCCCAGGGATCAGAACTGGAGCCAGTACTGCTTCACATCAAACCTGAATTCTGGGACAGTGCACACCTGCAGCAACTTCACAGATGATACAAAACTGGAAGGAATAGCTGATATGCTATATGGTTGTGCTGCCATTCAGAGGGACCTGCACAGGTTGAAGAATTGGGCAGAGAGGAATCTCATTAAGTTCAACAAGGGGAAGTGAAAAGTCCTGCACCTAGGGAGGAACAACCCCATGCGCCAGTACATACCAGGGACCAACTGTCTAGAAAGCAGCTCTGCAGAGATGGACTTTGGGGTCCCGGGCAGCAAGTCAACCATAAGCCAGCAATGGACCCTTGCAGCAGAGAAGGCCAAGAGCATCCTAGGCTGCATTAGAAATAGTGCTGCTAGCACACAACTGAGATGATCTTTCCTCTCTACTCAGCACTGGTGAAGCCACATCTGAATTGTCCAGTGCTGGACTCCCCAGTACGAGAAAGGTATGGACATGATTAACCAAGTCCAGCACAGAGTCATGAAGACGATTAAGTGATTGGAGCATCTGACATATAAGTAGCATCTGACATACAAGGAGAGGATGAGAGAGCCGGGACTGTCAAGAGAAGGCTTGGAGGGGATCTCATCATTGTGTTTAAGTACCTGATGGGAAGGAACAAACACTCTTCTCAATAATGTCTACTGGCAGAAGGAGAGGCATTGGACACAAACTGAAACACCTGAGATTACAGCTGAGGACAGCAAAATCCCTTTTTCTATAAGGGTGGTCAAACACCAGAACAGGTTGCCCAGGGAGGTTGTAGGGTCTCGATTCTTGGTTGTGTTCAAAACCCAACTGGACATGGTCCTGGATAACCTGCTCTGGCCCTGCTTGAGGAGGGGGCTTGGAGTAGATGATCTCCAGAGGTCCCTTCCAACCTCAATGGTTTTGTGTTTCTCTGATTCCATAAATATGTTGTACTGTTTTAGTAGACTTCAGTCTATCAGACTCCAATAGTTCATTGAGTCTTTCAGTTTCTCTTTTTAGTGAATGAGAATAATAATACACGACTTAACCTGAATTACTATCTGCTCTATTTTTTACAGAAGCTGACACGCTTGTACAGACTGACTGAATATTGACAGGAGCTGCCTGCCAGCAGCAGGGTGAAACATCCAAGACTTTGAGGTGATGGAAGGAATATTTTCTTAAAAATCCATAGGATACTGCTTGGGATTTTTTCAAGAAAACCCCTGATAAAAACTAGACTGGAAAGAAGACTAGAGGAAGGGATCAGACAAGAAAGGACACACAATCAAGGTAGCCTGTCATGTCTGAATTTCCCCATGTTTAAAATTCACCTTGTTCCAGTGAACAATGCTGTTAAAGCACTGATTTCAAGCTTGGAACATACCGATACCTTTTGGTGCACTCACTCTGAAGTTCAGCTCTGACCTCAGTGCTTCCTGACACACCTTCACCTGCAGGTGTATTACAGTGATTTCAAGATGACTGGCAAACACCGAAGTATTCAACTTTTATGCATTCTTATTTTTAAAACAGGATACTCACACACTAAGTTTTAACATACCTGTGTAGTGGTACCTGCCGTGCCCAGGTACCAGCAGCGGGGGCTGAGGGGAGGCCTCTGTGAGGAGAGGCCAGGGCTGCCCTGGGCCGGACCCAGCCGGTTCCAGCCGGTTCCAGCCAGCTCCAAGCGACCCACCGCTGGGCACGGCCGAACCCCACAGCCACGGTGGGGGTGCCTCTGGGGAAACATATTTAAGAAAGGAAAAAAACTGCTGCACAGGCACTGATAAGTGAGGAAAACCAGTGAGAGAAACAACCCTTTGGGCTGGGCACAAGAGGAGAAGGATGGGAGGAGGTGCTCCAGGCCACCACAGCGGGTATTCCCAAAGGGACTGCAGCCATGGAGGACCTGCGCAGGAGCAGAGGAAAAGTGTGAGAAGCATGGAGCGTCAGAAAAGAAACGCAAAACATCCAGGCCACAACGCCCCTTATACCACCCCATTCTGTCACGGAGAGGACAGAGTGTACCTGGTGAAATGCCAAGGGGAGGAGAGGTGTATCTTGAGCCAGGGGAAGGTGGACGGGTGTGTTTTCCCTAACTGTTTTCATGTTCGTTTCTTGGTTTTGTTGTTATTGCCCAATATCCAAATTAGTAATTAAATATTTATATTAGTTCGCAATAAATTAAGTTAATTTCCTCAAGTCAAGCATGTTTTTCCCACAGCAGTAACTGGTAAATGAGCTCCCTGTCGTTACCCGTGAGTTTTCTCACTCTTGTTTTTCCCATTTCTCGCCCTGTCCCGTTGAGGCGGGCGAGGGAAGGAGCAAGTGGCTGCACGGAGCCTTGGCTGTCAGCGGAGGCCAACCCATCACAGACCAGAGGGTCCTGGCAACTAGATTCTCAATACCTCACATCTCCCGGAGCTGCAACAAGGGTACACTTGATTGGTGTATTCACTGGAGACAGAGTTTGTTGGGGATAGCATCAGTAACACTGGTAGGAGGCAGTCATATTTTACGTTGAGTTGTTTTTTGTTTGCTTCTCAATATAGAAAATTGGTTCTAAAGAATGTAACAAAATTCCAGCTGAGGTTGCCATTTGACAATGGGGTGCAGTTTAGCACAAATAACCCATGGCAAAGCCCTGGGGTGGTAGATGTCTAGCTTCCCCTGAAAAGTAGACACAGAGCTGGAGGATTCAACCAGCCTCCCTAAATTATATCTTGATTTGTGAATATGTATTTTATCTAGAAAATTTGCTCCTTTTCTTCCCACAATACCATTCTAAGGATCAGTCTTATACTTTCAGCTAAGCAGATAACCATGGGGTATAAAGGGCAGGAAACCAGGAACAAGAAATCTGCCATTTGTCACTTAGTGCTATAGTGCTTAGAGTTTAAGGAGTGGGGCTGGATGACTTGGAGGCAAAGCTTTGCCTTCAATCATGACCTTCCCATCATCTCCTTGAACTGCAGGCATGGGTTAACCTGAGAAGTCCTTACTGTAGATTGCCTGTGGGTCTGGGCTTAAAGCTTTCCTTTAGTTTGAGTGCAAAAATTAGCAGGCATCGGAGCCTCAGTAATGCTGAAGAACTTTCTGAAGAGATTATTTATTAAAGTACCATCTAAGTGAATGGAAAAGTTAGCCTTCTTTATTTTGCAGTGCATTTACAGAGAAATTGCTGTTGTTATTGTTCTTCACTTCTCTTTCACTGGCTTCCAGAAGAAGTATAATAATTTAGTCCTCAATTTTGCACAGTGTTCCTAAGGGATAGAAATATTACTGCAAAACCAGAGAGGTCTCAAAGGTCCCAAGACTTATTGTCTTCAAAAATGTTAAGACTCCTTGCACAGAAACACCTCTTCAAGGCTTATTGACAGATGCTGATTCAGAAGCACATTCAATAAAACAGCTAGTCAACTCAAGAAAGTGACAATAACAAACAATAAACATTCCATTAGGAATGAGAACATCTGGTCATCTGAAGATGTGGAGTGAAAACTACAGCACTTCAGGCCAAGTTCCCATTGTCTTCTGAATATTTTATTATAAACATCCAAACTTACCCAGCCTCTTTCTGCAATTAATGTCAAAGAAAGTATTCCACAGGGCTTTGTCACAGGACAAAAACACAAAAGCAGGGAAGTGCATTAAGAGTGTAATATATAACTGAAATAATGACTATAAATTAAAAGTGCTACAAGCTCAAATGAGAATAAATATTTGATAATCAGACCTGCGACATTCTTAGGGAGCTAAAAAGACAGACACATGTTCTTTATCCAAAAAGCTCCTATAAAAACAGTACATTCTATCATAAAAAATAATGTTGTATCTATGACGTTGCTAAGAGCAGACAAAATGAACCGTGAAATATCATCATATATTTAAAAGCATTGCGAAAATAATATGTAGTTCTGTATTGCTTCTATGACTTGGTTTACCTGTTTAATCTGATTCGGGGGCAGGAGGGGGTAATGTAAGGAAATAATTTGTTTCAACAGACACTCTCTGGAAGTGGCAAATAGCATGCACATGTTCTTTGCATCAAGTCATCGTATCTGTTTAGGAGGACTTGTACATTTCTGAATATGCCTACCTGTGTAAATCAGTATGTACAAGATAAGTAAAGCAAATTCTTCTGTTCTTGTCTCAACTTGATCAAAAGATTAAGAGTAGATGATCTGTGGTAAAATTAAGCTCAGATATCATCCACCACACATATTGCATCTGTGTACTAACATAGTTTATTTCTCATTTGAGTAAATTAGCCTTCATTTAGCTCTGTGTTATGCTGCCAAACTGCTTCCAAGCAGTTTGTTTTATCTCTACTTAATCCCTCAATTTAGACATCCCATAGAAACTAAATATGAGTACAGACTTTAAAACCACAGAAAGGGGAAAGGAACTATAAGAGCATGCTCTTGTGACAGAGAGAATTTGTTTCTGTTACTCGATCAGCTATGAATGAACAGACACAAGTGGACAAACAGAAAGAAGAGGAGTGGCACTCTGTGAGTTTATGACTGAAAGAGAAGACACGTTCAGGAAAAGACGTTCTGGAAGGCTCAGACCGTATGCCAGAGATTATTTCTAGGTGTTAGGTATAATCAGCAATATGTATAGGTGGCTTATTTCCTGTGTCTGGACCTACACATCATCTGTGCCATGAAAATTAAAGAGTAGTTGTGCTATAAACCTTTTGGCAGTCCTTCTGTTTTGTGATTGTACTACAGATTGACCATGAAAAGATTTGTTTGATAACAGATACCTGCACAACAGCCAAGGTGAGCATTGGCACCAGGCAGTAGGGAAGCTAGATCACAAAACTGAAGTGCTGTGAAGATTAAATCAGAGCCTACAGAGCATGACAATGAGACCAAAGAAAGGGAAAGTTATGGAACATGCTTGGACCACAGGAATCACAACAGTCCTCTGTAGGGAGACTCAATTACAGCAGATTTGTACACATCAGAAATTTGGGACTTGGGACTTTTAAATAAATCTGCCTGATTCTGTGAAGTATAAGCTGCAGGGGCAAGAATGTGCAGTATACGTTACTGTACACAGATATATAGGAAAAATATATTTCTGAAATTAAAAGCCCAGGAAAATCAGTGCTTTGGATATGCCTGGCAATTACATGATTTTGGTACAATGGCATGAAATACTGAGGAACACAGATAGCATTAAGCTATTGTCAACTTATGACTATATTTCCTATACCTCTACAAATCTCAAAATTTACATTTGATATTTCTAATGAGTTCTAATTAAACTCTGGCTTACCAACACCTACTTTTACTGGGGTAGATTTATCAGGCTTTGTACCAGAATCCAACCCCTATGATAATAATTGAGATGTAATTGGGCTGCTTGTAAGTTTATTTTACCTCTTCTAGTTAGCTCCAGGGCGTATTCTCTTCTGAACAATTGACGAGATGCAGAATACTTACCAAATTAGTTTAAAAAATTAAACTCCAGTAATTATTCCCCTTACTCTATCAATACAGCCAACAAAAATGCATAATCTAGTAAAGAACAGAGGAATTAGCTTTTTTTTCAAAAGCAAGTGTTCTGTTTCACTAAACAAATTTTACCAAGGCAGCAATGTGGTATTCATATCTGAATTGATCCGTGGAAGATTGCTCACATGCTTTTTTAACTTCATTTTAGACATCTTTAATCAAGAGAAGAATTCAAATAATTATGATTATCCTTTAGGAACAAAAATTCTGCATGTAACCTATAGTAAATTCCATTAAACTTTTAATAAGTTTTGAATATGTTATTAGCTACATCATTCAAAGACTGAAAAGAAAAAAAGAAGTGAAAAAGCCAGTTTTATTTTTACCACATTCATGTACAATCACTAGCTGTAACTCAAGGGTTTTTTTATAATATAGGCTATTCTTTTAATTTGTCCTTCAGCCAGGAAAACATAATTAATTGTATATACTTATTTCTAGAGCTGTGATAGGAATGCACGTCATGACTCTTATCACTTCAGTCTTTCAAACATTTCTACATCCCAAGCAACAAGAAGATACTGAGGTGGTGGTGTTTTGTTCAGTAGAATAGTTTCACACATTTGTTAATTCCTAATCATTGCATCTGTTATTTACACATACTGAATGTTTGAGGTTGGAAGGGGTCTTAGGAGGTCACCTAGTGTGCAAGCAGGGTCACCTAGAGCCGGTTGCCCAGGACTATATCCAGACAGCTTTTGCTCCAAGGTAGGAGCTCTGGGCAACTTGTGCCGGTGCTCAGTCCAAAATTACATAGAGGTTTCTTCAATGATTTTTGATACATATGCATGTCTCAAATGAACAAATGAACAAATTCATACTCAGAAGACCTATAGGAGATGGGACATATTATTCAAGAGATCACAAATTCTCAGAAGTAGTGGGGGACCTCACATGGCATTCCTCTCATCTAGCCTCAGACACTGATGTCTACGCTACTGTCCAGGACACAAATCACCTTCTTCCAGTTTTTCCTCCAGAGAAGTGAAGATCAATTCACTTAACCTGAGGCCTGCGGCTCAGATGTCTACACTTAAGATAGGCGCCTGACATACCCATTATAGTCAAAGAAATTAGCATTTTTTAATGAGCAAGCCATTTGATACCTTTAAAAGCAATGAAAGAGTTTTTGATTAGCACATTACAATAAAATAATGTCTGTAGTATGACTACTTATTAATCAAAAGTATCAGTAACAGTTAAATTTAATGTATATAGAAAATCTACAAAAGTTATCTAAAACTAGATTGATTCGCTCAGTTAAAACATCCATGTTAGAGGTGTTGGTACCATTAACCATAAAAAGAAAAAAAAGAAAAAAACAGTGTTTGTCTTATCACAGTTAGTGCCCAACAAGTGTAAACGCCTTCCTTCTGTCCCTTCTTTCTTCATCTTTCAACATTTCTGATTATCTTCTACTCTACTTTTGTTTTACTTGAAGAGCTCTCTTGGGGCTTCTTTCAGCATCTTTCTGCTGTGTATTATTCAATGACCTCTCTTTTTTTTCCCTCCCTTCAACTCATTATGCAATACTGTCTTTGCTCCACAGTCTCTAGATTTGACATAACGGAATTTTTGCACAGTGTTACATATGGTACATGATGATGCCTGAACTTATTTGGTGGGCACCAGGAAAGTAAGATATTTGCAATAGAAACTGTTTGAGAATGAAGCCTTGGTCGGATATTAAAAATACACTCTTAAAAACCAGGGCAGACCTTCAGCCAGAGTAGATGACCATAATTTCATTGTCTTCAATTTACTGATGTACCCTTGAGTAACCACTTATTGCTTTCTGCTGTGGAAGTAAATATGTTGTGGTGATTTGCTTGAGCCAATAGCCTGTGAACAGCTTTTCAGTGGCGGAGAGAATGAATTGGATAGAGGACCACTGCCCCTTCACCCTTACAGTGAGCAAAGCCCTTCTGCTTTGCAAATAGCATCTTGAATAACAGCAGCCATGCTAGGTTTGTATGAGTGGCATGACACACATCACGCTAAGGGAATGAAAGGGAACATCAGCAGGCAGCCTAAATGGCAGCGTATTTACTTCAGCACTATTCATATATTCACACCAGCTGAGGATCTGGCTCCTGAATCTCTCTTTCAGGCCAAGAAAGCAAAGTGCCTCATCACAGAGCAACAAACTGCTCACAGTTGGTGCCATTCAAGATGCAGTTTACAAAAGCACAAGTACTTTGGAAATGCTGGAAAAAAAAGAAAGGACAGTGGTTTCATACCCAGTTCAGTGAAATACTCTCTTCTCAGATTCAGGTGAATCACCAAAGCACTATAAGATTTACTGCCAGTTCTTAAACTACTGAGGAAGCAAAAACATGCATAGTTACTGATTATTATGTTTGAAAATTAATAACTCTTCTGTTAACATTTATATTGTGTCATAAAAATCGTTGAGAGTGGTTTGTGGATATGAGATTTTCTTGTTTTCATAATTCAAGAAACTCCCTTTGCTAAGCAGGCAAGCCACCCACTCAAGTAAACGTATAAATCCAAAAGAGGCAGATCCCGTTAAGATGGATGTAGTTCAACAGTGCAGAAAATATGCTTTGTTACAGAAAAATAATTCCCTAGCAAGGTATATGAACAAGTAAAGTAATGATATTGGGTTTCCACATATTTCTTTATCAGGAATTGATTTAATTTACAAGCTAAAGCCAGAAAATGCTTACAGAAGTAACATTATTCAATTATATACTGTTCAAATTATTCTGTTTATTATTTTTCAGGATGAGCGAATTTCTTTTCCCTCATTTTCTGCGCACTCTTAAGCATCATGGGCCTAATTCATGCTCCAGAGGAGACTTTGAGAAAGGTTAGATTTTGGAAAGATGGCACTGGACAGAGAGTGACTACTCAGCAGTATTGCCCAACAGCAGTTTTGCCAGCTCAAAGAGTTAGGTTACAGCCTACCTCCATACTCCCTCTGCACGCCGTGTACACGTGGAAGAGGAAAATCTGCAGAACAGGAAAGAAGCCTGGCTGTGGTAAGTCCGCATTTCAGCAATCCTCTCCCTTCATAGCAGGCCAGTACAGTTGCAGTCAGCGAAAAGCTGCAATACGTGCTGCTGTGACCTGTGCCAGAAAACATTTCTGAGCAGCCAAAATGCACAAAGCCACTGAGGCAGGTGGCTCGGTGCTTGTAGGTGTCTGCAGTGGACCAGTGACACTGAGACATTTGCATTCGCCTGCATCTCCTCGCCTTCCAGGACATCTGTGTATAAGAATTTGCACTTGATTTCTACTCAGTTGCTTCAAAAACAGTCTCATCTCCCCTTTTTCATTTAAGAAAAAAAAAAAAAAAAAAGATGAATGGCATAAAGGACACTGGAGAAATGCAGAGAAAGACAAAGACAACTCACAGAAAGCAACTGAAAGTGAGAGAGGGCAGCACGCTAAGATCAGTTTCATTTACTTCGGGAACTTGGCTGTGCATCCTGCTTGTCAGAGATCTGCCCTCTATTCCTGGCAAAAGCTGCTCTGCAGCCAGGAGAAATTCTAACCCATAATGAAGATGACAGAGCTTAAAATATTAACCTGTTTCAGCTAATAATATTTAACTTTTTCTAAGGTAAATTAACACTCATCTTAACAAACTCTTTTTCTAAATCACCATCTTTCAAATGAGGGGCTGGGGGAATGGAAAGTGGAGTAAAATTTTCCCCAAAATGAAGAGACTAGTAATCAGTCTGTGTTAGAAACAAGCACAAGCTACAACTTTTCTGCACAACAGTTTCTCTGGCACCCCTCCTACCATCGGCAGGCCCAGCCACAGGCCTGAGCAGTCCAAGAGATTGCTCAAAAGCCCAGCTTCCTGGGCTCCTGAGCTTGACCCATTACCCTTCTCCTCCATCCTACCACCTACCATCTTCGGCAAGTGATTTTGTTCAGTCCATTTTCCCCTGGGTCTGCTTTCACACAACTCCAGGCAAACTTGTATTATTCTAGTCTGCAGGCAAGAAATTTCTAGACAGCAGACGGAAGCTGTTCCTATTTGAGGAAGCAGGTTGGAGCTCCAAAGCCTTCCCCAGTCAAGTCTATGTCAGGGTCTGCTTGTGCCTGGGAGTGGGGATTCAAACAGCAGACTTAAAAGATGGAGAAGAAGCAGGAGCTGGGGGAGTAGGCAGCCATCTGGGACTGTCCGTAGGAAACTGAGACTGGCCATTTGGTTTTTTTGGAAGGCCATCTTGGACCCAGACTCTGCATCTTTTGTTGAGCCTAAATTTTATGTGTCACCATTATTGTTATGTTCTCTGCTCTGCACTGGAATTGCCAGTCTGGATACACTTTCAAAAGCCATCTGTAGACTGTATAGGTGGTCAACATGCTTTCTACATGACCAACATCTGTTCTTTATCATCTGTAAACAATGGAAATAAAAATGATTAAATAGTATGCACTTGCCTCTGCAGCCAAAATAACACACCACTGACTGTGCATAACCTACACATTCACACTTTAAGGTAGCAGCACAAATATGAAAGATGAAAACTTTCCTTGTTCCTTGTTGCCATATGTTCAAAGGATAAAAATCTAGACAGAATCAATCATTTTCTATATAACCCAAGTATTAATTGGAGTGAGACTAATTAGTTGCCTACCTCTGATGAGAAATGAGATATCCTCCTCCTCTCTTTTTTAAAGTGAAAGATTTACTGCTCAATTTTAATGGCATTTTAAACGTTTCCTTCTTTTTTAATCTGTGGTACTAATTTAATACAGATACCTCTGCAGCAGAAAAGCTATTTGCAAACTGATTCTGATACATAAGGTGAAGCAAGATCATTTTTCAATAAATTGTAGGAGTCAACAGTAAGCCGAATATGATGCTGTGCTGCTGAGCTTCATTAATAAATTTGGCCTGTGGATTTAAAATGTCAACAGCTGATGTAAACTCTAGTAAATTATATTATAATTAGTATCTCTGACTATAAAATCCCCATTCCAATCTCTCTTAAAAGCAAACAAACTAATATATGTTGCAATTTGGTGTGTGGACCCAATAAAGCCACGCTGATTACCGCACAGTAATGAATATACGTATCATAAATAGCTTCGGTAGCTTAAGAGCTGTAGTATATGCGAACTATACCTTAATGGCAAAGAGCCTTTCTAGAAATAATTTACTAAGTTGTGCTGAAAGTAAAAAAATAATCTACTCTTTCCAGTGTCTGAGATTTGATGAATGATACTCACTGTTCTCACTACTCATAGTATTGACATCATTAGTGTAGCCACTATGTGCTGAAAGTATAAAACACTCATTATGGAAATATTCTTCTTTGCTAGAAGTTGATTTGAATGAGAAAGCTGAACCTTCTGAAAATTTTTCTGTCAAGAAAATAGATACACAACAGTTCTCCCTCAGATCTTTCTGGATTTGGGAGGTCCTAACATAGCTAGAAGTCTGTTGGTACATCTATTTTATCAGCTAATGGCATGACAAATTAAAGAGAAAAAGATTAATGAAAGCTTCATGGACTACCTCAAGTCTCCTGAGGCTTATGCAGAACAATTCTAATCTTTCATAGCATGATTTAGTAAACCGCACTAGTTCCATGCATTTTGAGCACACTATGATTTAACTTAGAAATCAAAATGTAGTATCATTATTTTGGGTAACAATGTGATAGATAATATTTTATCAGCAACGATTTATCAGGATCCAAGTACATCCTCAGGACCTTAGCCTGAATGTCGATTTTCTATTGAGGAATTCACTTTCCCTTAATAATACATTCAAAGGTCAACAATCCTGTGGGGAAAAGGTTTCCTTACATACCTTTATATTTACAAGCAACAAAAATAATAGCCTTTCTCATAGCCTGTGTCTTTTTATTATTGTTATAAGTTCAGATTTTGTATAAAAATGTGATTTTCCTTACACATAATTTTATTTAATTGGAAACCTTTATAATGTTACATATGGGATGAAAATACTGCACATTAAAAAAGACTTTTGAAATAAAAAATTCTTAATGATGTACAATTGGACTCTTGTGCATATAATATGTTATTAAGGATTAACAATAATGGTTCTTTGCATGGCAGTTTTGTCCATAATATCCATACTGTAATTTCTGAAATACTCTACCTAGTATATATTACTACTTAGGGAAATATTGCAATGCTGAACATGCTCAGGGAGTGTGATTTCAATGGAAGTGCATGGGTCTGTGTTAGCTCTGGATCTGGGTCTAGACTGTTTTCACAATGTCCAAGTATCAGCTAATTCATAATCAATGATCTAAATGCTGCTGAGCCACCCTAAAATATTTGTTAAGATTTTGCAACATATTAACCTAGTAAACATCTAAGTTAGTATCCTAAATTATTTCACAAGAAAAATTAACTTTTAAGTCATATAGCGACATGACAAAACATAAATGAAATAGCAAAAAAAAACGGGCAGTGGGACTGCTCTAATTCTGCTACTGTTCCTAACTTTGATTGTGTTTGTTCCCACAAGTAAATCACTTAATTTTCTGTGTCCTATTTCCCTACCTCCAAATCAAAGGTGATAAAACATACCTTGTACTGTTTGTAGGGAACTCGCGATTGACTCCTGCCTTACGCACTTGGTAGCCATGTCAATGTTTCGGTATATGGAGGTCACATGACAGAGAGGATTCATAAATCTTCCATCTACTGGACCAAAAGTCCAGAGTAAGAAGCAAGTGTTGTTTTGCCACAGTAGTATTTTGCAGCTAGAACATACCACCATGCTGAGACCGCAAGAAACAACTCCCCTGCCAACCACCCTGACCATCTCCTGTCATAGGCTCCATCCTCCCCCTCCCTCTGTGTGACTCAAATCCCCTGCCTGCCTTCTTCATTAAGTGCCTTTCCAATGGGAAAAAGCTGCCATTGAGGGGGGAGAAAGGGAAGCCAGGGGCAGTGGTTCCCCCAGCTGCAAAGACTGCTCGTGCTGAGGGGAGTTGAAGATACTGATACACACATCCCACAATGGCCTTTCTTCCTGACAGCTATTCAGTAAAAGGCACAAACTTCAAACATTTGTTTCTAAAATAAAAAACATAAATAAATAAAGTGTTGAAAGAGGATATGGAGGGAGGATAAGCCTTGTGTGTAGATAGAAAGCCAAATGGAAAAAAAAACAGCTTATCAATTGCTGAGAAAAAAGCTTTGCATGATTAGCTATTTACTTGGAAAGAAAGAAAAAAAGGCATTTTCATATAGCCTTACAATGCAAGTCTAACACAAATTCATCACAAACCAAAGATATTAAAAACACAAGTTACACTAAGGTCCAGAAAACCTCGCAGATTATGAGACGATTAATGATGAGATAATTACACTTAACAGAGCTTTGGTTATGGCTTTCATATAGAATAGATCCACAAATGTCAAGCACTTGCCATCTTGGTGAAATCAAAGATGTAAGTAGAACCCTCGATACATTACATGCTTCTCCCAAAATCTAAAGCAGCGCTTGTTACATCTCTGTATTTTTCCACCCTCACCCTCTCTTTTACAAACTATTAATTCCAATGAAAGTGCATCCAAACTTATGTTTACCTCTTCATAACCCACTGCATACTGTCAAAATTGACAACAAATCGTTCTCTTCCCAAGAAAAAATGCACGTACAGTTCTGCACGGTGATCCAGTAAAGTGTCTTCCTTAGGAACTGTTGAAATACTACCCCTTAAATGACTACTGAATGACAGAAATCCAGATTGTGGTCCTTGCATCCACTCTGAATCCTGCCCTGCTCTGCCAGGAGCCCAGCTAAGGTGCAACTTGCTGAAAGGGGAGTCAGAGCTAGATTTATGGCTTAATTTACATGCAATCATTTTAAGAAAGGACAAATAAATTCTCATAAGTATCAGATGGTCTCAGAGCTCATCAGGTGCTTTTTAAATGTTAGATGGGGGACTGACTAAAGCAACCCAGAGGGCTGTGGTCAAGCAGATAGATTCAGTGAAAATGTTACACCTGAGTGGGCCTGCTAATACAGGAGAAGCTTAAAGCAAAGCACTAGAGATGAAAAGAAACCCAGTTCGAAAAGGCTGTGATTGGTAACAGAAATCAAGCAACTTCAATTAGACTTGCCCCCAAGGAGATGTCTGAAGCTGCAATATGGGCACAAATTGCATTGCATTGAGAAAATACAGAAACTGTCTCTTTTAGAACCACAAAATCTACTTTGAACAGACAATAGGCCTACTAGCATATCAAGTGGAACAAATTAAAACTGTCAACATCACAGCAACTGTTTTAAATTGGTAACTTAGCATGGCCCTAAAGCGGAATAGAAATTAGATGTTCTGATAATGTTCAGAAAAGTGAAGGCAGAGATCAGAAGCCTGCCCTAGCAAACGGCAAAGTTGGAACATGCAAAGCCCTTCTATGACGTGTTGGCTCACCCACGCAAAACACAGCTTTAGAAACTTCTATAGGCTGTGCGATAATCGCCGACAGAATAATCATCCAAGGAAAAGAAGTCATTAGCAGTGAGTAATCATCACATGAGTGATTTATCACTAGTCTTCTAAATAATTGGTCATGGTGATTGCGAAAACTTGGGCTAACATTTTAAAAATGTTATGGAATCAATATATAATCTCTACTATATTGAAATATGTAATCAACAAGAGCATGAAGAACCTAGTAGCATACATCACTGCTGTCTTCTTAGTGCTGTTGTTTGGTTAAAAAAAGTTTGCATGTATATATATATATGTAAATTCAAGAAAACTAAGCACCCATTCCCGGCATACTTTTTCAAATTCAATTGACAATTTGACAAATTTGATAAATAGATTAGAAACTTCTTACTCCCAAAATATTCCCCATATGCACAGAAACCAGTCACAATCAGCAAAATATAAGATCCCACAAGAATTTAGAATTCAAAATGTTAAGCGGTGTGGTACCTAACCTTTAGGTGTATCGATGCAGGACAGACAGACCCACGAAAAAACAGTATACCAAACCCAGGGGAGCCTAAAGGGAAGTCCTGAGGAGAGGCTTCGCATTGAGTTAGTGCCCCAGCGCTACTTGGCAGCACAGTCTTCCATTTGGGATCCGCAACTTGGAAACTTCTTAGACTTTTTTCCTTCTACCCTCAAAACAAAGAAGAAGAAAAGAAAACAACAACAAAAAAGGGTAATGTTAATGTTCTATAGCAGGTATTTAGCAAATGTAAATGGTGAGGATTAGATAGAAGCAGGGTGAGGGTTTGTGAATCACGGATTTGGTGTTAGGTGTTTCCATTCAGTCTAAATCCCCCATCAGACACCCTGGCCTTTTTCTAATCTTTGAATGAAGAGCTTTAGGATGGCCTACAGAAGCTGCCTCATTCATTCAAAGTCAAGGAAAACAAAGCACGGGACTGCAGCTCATTTAATGCCGGCCCGATAAATGTAATAATGTGGTATTATGCTGAACTGATATGCTTGAGTGGTTGCTTGCTGACTGGCCCGGAGTGTGCTGGAACCGCAGTCTGTGACCTTTCCGGGGTGAAAGTTGCTCCACAGCACTGACATTTACCCAGGCTTTGGGAGTTTCTGTCTCCTAATGCAGTGACTGCTTTATGAGACCTCGTGGCATATTCCGGGGAAAAAAATGAGCGGAGTGCAGTGCAAAAAGGACTTCAGCAGCCTGGGTTTCCAGTACAAGAAAAGGAGAATGTAAGAAACCTAGACATTTAGGCTGACTGTTATCCCCAGGGAGTGGCAGCTCACCAAAAAGCCCATTAATTTTACAGCTGTGGCTTAAACTGCGTGGATTTTATTGCACAGATGAACAGTGGCTGTTCCCTGCTAGGCCTGTCCTACTTTCACATGATTCAGTTGCTACCTCTGAGCTTCTGTTTGTTGGTGTCCCTGGCTGCAGATGTTTCTTCCCGTTCTTCCGCTGGATTAATTTCTGTTAGTTTGTCTGTAACAATTATCTGCAGATGATAAAACCTGAAGATCTTGGAATACATTCAGAAAACTGCAAAATATACAAGATTCTGACCAAAAGCCCCTGCAATATAATAGATAATACTTATCACTAAAAAGCAGGCAGCAGAGCAGGCAGGCAGCCTTAACATGCACTAATATCATCACACTGTGAAAACTGTAGAGAGGATGCTCTTACACTGATGGATAATTTTGTCAATAACGTTGCTTTTCAGTTACCATTTTTAACCCAGCTGACTAGCCTTTTGATACCATTAAAAGCATTTTTTTGGATCTAGGCTTTACAATTAAAGCAAAATTAGTGTCCATGCTACTACAATAGAAGAGAATGTAAAACAGAAACAAATGCAAACCAAGGGAAAATATATTATCTTAGCTTGTCCCTTGAGTTCAAGATGACTTACAGCATTTTACTGAATTAATACGGCCAGCAGCAATGGAAAGATTATTCAGGGTGCGGTAATTTTCTACCAGGGCAGAAAAAATGTAGCAGTTCCCATGTTACCTTCAACCCTGCAGCCAGAGTAAAGAAGGAAAGGGAAGAAAAGGGGGAAAAAACTCGGCAGGGGCTCAGCGTGACACTGGCATTACATGGCTGCCACAACAGCCGTTCAGGACCACTCACAGCAGCAGTTAGAATATTGTAACTTATGCCACCGGTCTGGTCTGATACACAGCTGGCCCAGGGTCATGGTAATGGCATCCAAAGTGATTTACAGCATCTGTGCACCTCCCCCAAGTTACACTGCGTGCCTCGCGGCTGCAGTGAAGAATTTGGATCATTAACTTTAGAGTCATTTAACTTATGCTTGCATTATGACTGCTGCCTGATGGCATCCTCTATCTGTTCCTAGGTTGCCATGACAAGCGAAAAATCTTGATGCAACGAGAAGTTAGTAAATCAGATGAGTTCCATGAGAATTTAGGGGATAGTAGCTCTGCCTCTGATATCTTACCAGATAATCATTTTCACGGCCACTTGACAGTGGCAACAGTTATGACTTCTGCATACTGCCTCATTAACATTTCTAGGATTAAGCACTCTGCAAAGATGCTGCCGTTCTCTTATTCATGAATGCTACAGCACTGCACAGAGGCTACACATGGCCAAATATTCATTAGCCCATATTTAGGCACCTATGGACATGACCTGCTTTTCATCATTCTTCAGAACCTTTAACACATCTCTTTGGCATCACAAGAGTGATTCCACTCATATTCCGACAAGAAATCAGCTCCTCTCTCTCATCTTTGTCTTCACCATTAAGCTAAAAGAACATTTGTTTCATGAAGTTGTAAATGATAATTTTAGATGTTGGTAAGTTGGGTTTTTTTTTACCTGTGAATGTGAGTTAAAATGGTTGATTTATGCATCTTTTTAATGAGCACATCCAGGACTAAGTATCTCCTAGACCGTAGTTTTCCCCTCTAAACAGCAAATACTGAAGATCTGCCTTTATGTGAGTTCAGTTCAGACTAATCTTCATTTTTATAAAAGTACTTCTAGAATTATTTTTTTTTTTAATTCAAAAAGTATCAAAAATAAGGGCTTGTATTTCTTCTGTCAGGAGCAGAGCTATTATGTGACAATTATGTTAATGAGCATATAAAATTTGCTTTAGAGCACAAGCACAAGCTGCAACAATGAAAAGGACAGCACATTTGGTCGGATAAGGAAGCTTATTTATGAGTTTATGGCTAAAGATAACAGTTCTGTCATTAGAATGGTACATTGCATTACTGTATGTTGCAGTAAGTAGACTATTATGTGAATACGATCAAGAAGGCTTCTAACACAGATAAGCACATTGCTGTGCCTGGAAATCGGACTCCCGTATGAAGGAAAGCTTTAGGTTTGGTATTAAGCGGGTTCTTTTCTGATAAATCTTGAACCTCACACCATTTTAATTACAGGTGAAGATAAAATTTCTCTCACTGTGTTCATACATAATTAACTATCAGCCAAATGCCTTCAGGTTTATGATAAAATTATAACCCGGGGATGCTCAACTCGCATCCAGTGGGACTTCATGTGGCCCATCAGAAAAAATAATCCAGCATAGAGCTGCTTTCAGCATCCCTCTCTCTTCTGACAGTTCAGCAGCAACCAAGGAGTAGCAGTTAAGTCTAATAAATTGATTTGCTTCTGTCGTGTCATGAGGGAAGGATCACAAGGAAAAACTGATGAGGAGTAGGCTGTGGTTATAACAAGGATACTTGATGCAGCCTGGGGAAAGGTTTCCCCACCCCATGCTACCTCCGAGGAAACAGGCTCCATAGCAGATAGTTCTCCAGTGGCAGAACTATCCAGTTCCAGTGGCAGCAGCACACTCCTGGATGCTTTTCTTTGAGTGCACCTGGGGAGGCCACCCTTGTGAATGGTGTGGTTAGAGTGGATAAAATAAGCCCGATTCTCCTGGGAAGTGCTAAAGGCACTTGACTTTTTTCCCCCCTGAAGGGTAAATTCTTCTATTTCCTGCCTTCTCATTTTTCTAGCCTTTTCTAGTTCGTATTCTCAAGCTTTTCTGCACCACCACCAGATTAGAAATGTATTCTTATGTTTTAAATTAAAACCGAGCTACTCACACCACTCTAGGACTTCGAGCCTAAATTATGAGGTGGTGCAGCAGAAATTGCAGCCATTGGTAACATTATATTTCATTGATGGACCTGAGGCTTTTTGTACAACTTCTACCATTCAGCCATGATTTTTAGTAGAAATTTGACTTTTATTGTAATAAAAATGATGAACACTTATATTTTTAGTATGATTGTTGGACAGCTTCTTTTATCTGTCCTGTATCACAAACACCACTTGAAAGATAAACCATCCTACTACTGAAATGCAAAATGATTTAATGAGACACGCTACTGTAAACTCTCTCTTGTTCTCATCAGCCTTTTTCATTATCAAGGGAGTGCAATATCAAATTAGTTTAACTTCTTGACTCGCAAGAGAACACAAAGAGCTCACAAATTAAGATTCTTCTGCAAGAATTTTTTAGTGCCAGGATTAAATGTGAACGAACAGTTGATTGATAAGCAGAATTAGCATGAGTGAACAAAGTCCTTGGGGGCCAAACCTTCCCAGTGCTGAAGAACATGTCACTTAGTGTGACCCCATTTATTTCAATAATATGACAAGCTTGTGACTCGAAATTTCAGCCTGATAATATACAAGGAGTTGCACCCAACTCAGGATCATTAATGATCCCCGTCTCTGAATGCAAAGACATCTCTATCTCGTCATATATCTTTTAAACTGGGAAAAGCTTCATCTCTCCTCCCCAGTAAGGGAGGAGATGTCTCACAGAAACATCTAGTTGAACTTCCCCTTTCAGTAACTTCTCATTTTTATTGGGTTGTACACCCTTCATGATGACAGAGTCATTTATTCTTTTGTTCAAGACCTTCTTCCTAAGTCCATGAGCCAAAGAAAGAATGAAAGTTTCACTTAATATAACAAGATAGTATGGGACTAGTGCAATTGCTTTATATATTTTTTAAGGCAGGAAGAAAATAGTCGACCAGCCTGAACAGAAAAAAAAGACACAAACTAAGTTACCAGCAATGATTAAATAACTTGTGATTTAACTAATGTGTAACTATTCAGAAAGACCTCTATCTCAATTGCTGTTGAAAGCTATGCCTCATATGTTAATTGATTCTTACTGTTGAAAATTAGCTACTTGCTTCCAATTTGAATTCTGCTAGCCTCAAGGAGGGTCATTTCCTCCTAATACCTGCTTTTGAATGTTTATCAGCTAGTAATGTTTCAAGCGACAGAATGAGGGCTGGACTTTAGTAGTGATATTTTCACACATTGTTTTTTTCGCATGCTTTCATGAATGCTGCATCATACAAGACACAGACTCGTCTACTTGTTTCTAGAGGTGTATGTGCTGTAGCCCCTATGAAGAACTTATCCCTCTAGGGAAGGATACCCCAGAGAAAAACTGAGATTTTATGGTGGATCAGTCACTGTGTAGAAGCGCTCAACTTTCATTTTTTTCCTTTAGTTTCTTCTTTAAATCTTAACAGGTGGGACAAGCTACAAAACATCTATTTTTATCAGGTTCTGTTGTCAGAGCTTCCCACGTTTGCACTTGCTAATTTTACTGCATCTCACGACTTCAGCTTTTTTCAAGAAAGTCTCACTTGCCCGTGATATTTCTTTCATGAATTTCTTTCTTATGCCTGAAGTGCACTACCTTTTCTCTGCTATCCTGCCCTTACCATTTTGTTTTTCTGGGAAGAGTTTAAACAGTGGTCTGTTAAACTTTTCACTACAAAATGTGCTCCCAGTAAATTATAGCTAAGATGTTGCCATTCTGGGTTGAACAGGAATATTGTAGCAGTTGTTATCAAGCTTCTCAAATGTGATTCATACTGTATAAGAGCTTTCGCACTTAATCAAATCCCTGTAAAAAAAGGATGTGATACTCGTGTCCCATCTGGGATTAGCCACCAAAATAAAATTTTTTAAAAAAGGAAAATGAGAAATACATGAAGTAGCTTCCATTTGTCTTCCAAATTAGGTGTAAGTTCATCATTGAAGCATTTATTATTATTCAGGAAAATAAAGAAATCTAACAAGGCAGGGCTTAAAAATCAGAAAATGGCAGTTAAAATGTACACATTTTTTTTCTGCAAGTTCATTGCTGAAACTCTTCATAAAATAGCTCATGGCCGCAATGGCAAGATAATGGAAACAAAAGAAAACCTTGAAAACAAAGTACTTCTACAGGTGAGAAAAATATATGCTAGGTTCTTGGGTGTTGTTTTGTACCATGCCATAAGAGCAAGAAAGTCATAAACATTAAGGTTATGGCCACAATGTGTCACTGGAGCTGGGTACAGAGAACCAGGGACACATCAGTGAAACTGGCAGGCCACAGTATCTCTGATTATTTTTTCTATTAAAGATTTTGGCTTTGTAAAACCAAAGCAGAAAGCTATGTGCAGCTTGACAGATGAAATCACTGCAGAGAGAATACTGATAGCTGTGCAGTTCCTGCTCTGCCCTAGTTGAGATCCATCCTACTGCCAGTCGACCAGAAAAGAACATTTAATCAGATTGTGTAGCCCAAACATAAACTTTCTTTTGTCAGTAGTTCTGTTGTTATTATTATTTGGATGGCTGGTAAGGAGAAAAAATTCCCCAAACTAAAGAATTCCCTATCAGCATCCCCTCAGATAGAAGAGAGTTTCCCACTTCTCATCAAGAATAACATATTCAGACCACTCTATGTATCAAGCTTAGCAGATCCAGTTCTGTACCAAGATCCTGGGAAGGGGACGGGTTTAACTACCAGAAAGTTTCAGATCGAGATTTTGCAAGTTTGTCTCAAGGATCTGGTCGCAGCCTTTCATTTATTTATTTGGACTCATGTAGCTGAGTCCCTCAGTGAGCTTGGTATTCTTCACATGTAGAAGATCAGAGCTTTGCAGGGATATGTCTGTTCTAACTAAAAGCACAACTGTTACATTCATCTGACTAGCTTGAACCGTCTTGTGCAGCTTGATCACACGTCTCTGCTTCTGATGCCAGTGTCTTCTGCCACCTAACCTTTGCAGCAAACTGAAATTCTGACACTCCCACTGCAAATATCCTCGTATAGCCATGAATATACCCACTATCAATCTCCTTCTCAGCTTGCAAGCTTGGTTGAATGTTTAATTTCTCTCTTTCTTCCCTGCTTACTCTGCTTGGTGTGGTTGCCAAGTCTCGCTTTAGTATCTCAGAGTTGGTACCTTTCCATATCACTCTGGCTTGTGGTCTGACATGGTCTTCCCCAGTCGCAGCAGCATCTTTCCCTCAGTTTCCCACCAGTGTCTCTCTTCCTGTTGCTCTATCCTACTGCTTAGGTCTTTTGATTCTCCTGAATTTCAGCCCAGCTACCACACTACCTGCCATTCTCTGCTCCCTTAGAAGCTGCCACCAATCATAATTTTGGCTATTCAACAGCAGTTTTCATTAAATGTATTAAGCTAAGATACACAGAGACATCCATGATCTCAGGCTCTGGAGAGCAGTACATGTCATCCAGCCCATGCTTTTGTCCTTAGTGCATTTGTGCCTTCCTATCCAGCTGTATTCTGTTTCACCATTGCCTCTTCCACACACATATGAGAGTATTCATCTCAGTCTGACTGTCCATCCCCTTCACTGCAGTCTCCTTCTCCTCTATCTCAAGCTACCCCTGGTAGTTTCAAAACTCTCCTCTCTCCCTGCTATTGTCTGTTTTCACAGCCAGGCCAGTGTCCCCGCAACCAGATGCTCTCTGAAGCTGTCCTGCTTACTCGCTCCATCAGCTGCTCCCCAGCATCTCTGTGGTCCCCCTTCCCCTCTCCTCCCTGGCTTTCCTGTGGTCCCAGGCTTCCCACAGCCACCTCCCCTTGCCTGGTCTGCACCAGCATCAGCCAGCTCCCTCTTACTACCCTGCCTGAGTCTGGCAGGGAAGCAGGAGGAAAAGGAGAGATGCTCTTAACTGCAGTACCTAGTTAGCAGGAAACCAGGCACTGCCTCTGGCATCCCCAAGGAGTCATCTCAGGAAAAGGGCAAGATGCTGTCGGCTGGAGCTTGACCTGAGCACACAGAACCATCAGAGACTTTTACCTCTAGGAAATCTCTCCTCATGTGCAAACCACAGTTTACCAAATTGGCCACATTTAGACAGGTTTTCAAGAGGACAGCAAGAGGAAATTTTCTTTCCTGCTCCTCTCCATTCAATCTCAAGAGAAATTTCAAGGCCATGTCCCAAAAAAGAGGACTTTAGTCTCCATAAAATGGTTAATAAACACATTTTGCAAATATACTTTGTATTACATGTAACATATATGCACATATGTGCATATATTACATATCTGCATATATGTAATGTACTTCACATAATTCTTCCTGACTTCAGTCATAGGAACAGCTGATATGTTTTCAAAGAAATTGCCATTTTCCTCACAAAATAAAATAATGCTAAAAGAAAAGCATTCTGAGGCAGAGATCTGCCATAAAGAATTTCAGCAAAAAAATTTAAC